>NW_028185817.1:658234-931700 GCF_003343005.1 Rhea americana
AAAAAAAAAAAAAAAAAAAAACAGAGAGAATTAGCGGGGTAAATGAATATTTTGCCAAAGTGATAATTTCCACGTGTGCATTTATTTTCTAGAACAGGGCAAAACTGAAGAATTTTGGTGAGGATTCGCTTGAAATTAAAGCCAAATCATAAGCTGTGCAACTAGCCTTTTATATTTGCTTTCCGTCAGCTTTTGCGTAATTAAGTTTTATTTCTGTCAGAAAGTGAATTTTAACTTTGCATGAGCAAGTTCTCAGGGAAGAGGTGGCACACTGCATGGATGTTGGGATAATCCTGAAGAAGGATAATGTCCCTTTTCCCTTCACTCCCCTTTGGGGGTGAATGTGCAAATTTACTCTTGCCCTCGCACAGGTAATTAAGCAAACTACAGAGGTTTGATTGCAACWTTCCTAGTGTTCCTAAATGAGATGTGTAAAAGTTTAATGTCACTGCTGAATGCAGCCAATAAAACTTGAAATCTTTCTTTTTAAATAGAAACATTGACTCTGGCAAAGCCGGAGAAGTGAAGGAAAGTTTGTAATAGTCTCTGCTTCCTTCACTCCATTTTCTGTGAAGCCTCTTCCTCAAGCATTATTTTCTTGGGAAAAATTCTTTGCCTCCTTGTTTGCTTTAAACGTTTCTTTTCAYTATCAAATTAAGTTCACTCACGCAAAGCATAGAAGTTCTACCCTGTACTGTATGAATGTATTTTGAGTTCTAAATATCCAGCATGAAACTTGTTGGTAAAAGAGTRCTAAAGAAAATCTCACCAAAACAGTGTATAATGAAGTTTAAAAATACTTTATAGAAAATGTTAAGATATCTGTGAGGAAAAATAGAGGCTAAATTCACTAAATTATTTATTGTAAAATATTTGCTTATTTTTATTGTGACTTTTCTGTTGAAAAGTGTTTTTTTTTTTTTCTTCCCCCAATATTAAAGTTCTTGGCTAACTTAGAAAGTATTTGTTTTTTTAAAATTTTGATGGTAAAAAATCAGCTACACAAGAACCATGCTACGTTAAGTGACAAAGTTGTATGCATTGGTACTTGCTCTTAAATATTCATCTAGCAAGTTTTGTAACTACTAGGTGTACCTTGAACTTGGAAATGTGGATTTCCTCTAAATAACAATCTGATTGTCATGTAGTGGATGCTTATTAATGARTAAGAATAATCCCTCAGGGGCTTTCTTTAGAGGCTTATTGTCACAGAATTATGGGAGTCACATATTCCATCGTATAGCTTGTTAGTCATTTACCCAACTGCAAGGCTCTGAATCAGAAATTCTGTGCAACAGCCTAGCAATCCATTTTTATGCACTTATGCTATGTCTTTATTCTGAAGAGAGAAGACAGTTAATTTGACTTTGAAATGCAGGCTAATACAATCATCAGATTTGTGCATTTTAATTATTTACAAATTCCATTTCAAGTATCAGGAAACCCCTCAAATTAGGATTTGCATCAGACCTTGGTGTATATAAATGCCTTTTTCTAAAGTTAAACTACTGTTATATTTCTCACTCTTATGATCTTATAGYATAGCAAATGTTATGCTGACCCTGGGCAGGAGCATTTATAAGTATACCATAACCATGAAGATAGTTTAACTGGTGATTTGAGAGCCTTCCTTGCTCATATGCCACATCTATCTAATTTTTTACTGCAGTGATCATGAAAAGTGAGAAAAAGGAAAGGTCGGGTTGCTGTAAACCCTGGGAGTTCAGAACTGCAGTAAGTCTTTCAAAGAGCCCCGTGAAAGAGGGAGCGGACAGTGCAGAAACCCATGCATGTTGCATGACCATACAAACTGAACCACACTTAATGTTTTTACCTCATTCAAAACTGGCGACTTCGGATTATCCTGATTTTAGAAAGCAGTGGCCAACTAAGATTGCCTACTGCCACTGCCTACTCCACTTGTCAGATTAAATTGTACTAAAGGGAGGAAACAGCAAGCAGAAGCATTTCTCTTCTGCAGTTGATGGATATTTTGTATTCCACTCAAGCRGAGCATCATAATCATTAATCATTAAATCATTAATGATCTTAAGCGATTAGTGGCCAATTAAGTGTTAACAATAACCTAAGATCCAGCTACTGTGAGAATTCTGTCAACAGTCATAACCAATGTTCAGCGTTTCTTGGCATATAAAAGAGGGCAGCATGTGTTTGGAAGAGAGCAGCTAGATGATTTGGGGGGCACTAGTAGTCAAAACTGTTGCTGTAACTTTTCCTAGGGAAATTATTCTCTCCATCACTGGCAAAAAACTGTAACTAATCAATGAATCAAATAACTGACATAAAGCTGTGCTTACCAAGGTATGAGAAAAAGTCTCACCTCTAGGCTTTCTATTACTTCTGTCTTTCAAGATATTGAAGGATATTATATCAATTCCCTAGTGGCAATAATAAAAATGTAAATAAAAGAGATTCTAGTGTAAATAAATAGATGCTAAGTGCACTCAGTATACATCTGAATGCTTAGATTAGAGGCACTAGTATGCTTACATTTATTTTTTTTAAGTGTCATCACTAGGTTGAAGAGAAGGAAATGTCAAATGAGATAGGTGCCTAGTACAGCAATTCTTTTAAGTGAAATAATCATTCTACTGAAGGTTGCTTATCACATGGATAGTTTTGTTTGCTTGTTTAACAGAGGAGGGGTAGTTAGCAAGAATTWTCTACAAACAGAAGACCTGCAAGAGATTGGTCTGGGAAAAGTCAAAAATATTACTCTTAAGCAATATCTTTTTTTTCTTCAAAGTGGGTATACTAAAAGGAAAATACRTTTCTGCCTTTGTTCGTCCAGATCCTTTTTGAGCTATTAAAAGAGGGTTTGACTATTGAATTAGTAACATGCTCAAACATCTGTAAGAATAGTGGGAACAATAAGCCAACTAAGATGTATACGACTGATATTACAGTATCATTTTAGATTCTSTGATCATAGTTTGCATTCAATATATCTGCAAAACTGTTGAGCAGTTAGATGTTGGCTTAACTTTTAAGAACAATTTAAGAAATCTAAATTAAAAATTTATTATATATGTATATGCATATATATATATACACRTACATACACACATCTATGTGCACACAATCATACTCACTATATTAAAAACTCACATAGGTGTGGTGTAAGAGCAGGGAAGGCTCCTACATTCCTAGTTAAACAATCTTTATGGTTCTATTTATACTTTTTGATGCTGTTATCCTGTGCAAGCATAAATACCTGCTTTTGCATATGTGTGTGTGTATACATGTACCATGCACAGACACATACATAGACTACTTGTATGTATAAATTTCCTGTAAAAGATATGTGTATGCATCTATGTGTATACATATGTATATAAGTTATATTCATAAAATGACATAATAATTTTAAGAAAGCCTTTTTTATGGCCATTGTTATTTGGGGTAATAAAGTGCTTACAACTGCTACAAAGCCTAAGTAAGTGAAAGTATGGACTTCATTGGTGTAAATATATCGTATTTACTACATTCCATGTGGGATGGCATGTACTATATATGTAATCTTAAAATTACCCACAATTTTATAGAATATAAGAAAACCAAGAGCATCTCTGAATTCTTTTCTTGGACTTATTAAAGCTTGTAGAAAGACCTGTTAAAAATCTTATTGTGAATGATATCCAGATTAAGTGTTCTTATAGTAAATATTTAAGATTTCTACTTGAACATAAAAACTGGTAATCTGTTTACCATAAAAAAAAATAGTAGTACTTTGCAGATAATTTGACCACAGCAGGTGCTACTGAAGGGCTATATCTACTCTAGCTCTGATTAATTTAAAAGATCAAAGGAAAATAAAAAGAACTGATTAATTCTCTGATTACATCATGTTTTCTTCTGTAAGGACTGTAATAACCAGCATACTTACTATATTGTTACCAGTTGCCATTCTATCCTGGATAAATCATCCTGATGAATTAGTGATGACTTTGTCTTCTGACTTGGAACACACCTGATCCAGAGAATAGCATACAAAAATATGACATTCCCCTTGTCTGGCTCTGACACTGGGAGAGGACACCTGTTCCCAGCCCCCACCTCAGCTCTCTGCTGGTCTCYACTCATTCCACCATTATTTGGGTTTGGATTTCTCCTATATCTCATCCCATGTGATTACTTTCACTGCTACTCTGYAACTTAAAATGGAGCATGTGCTTGCCTTGAGTAGCTGGATGCCTATAATGCCACTCTATCTTGTCTGGGAAATGCACAGCAAAAGCGGGAAAGATGTAAAAACAAGCATGATACAAAAACTTAATTACAACCATTTTCTGGGATCATCCAGCCAAAACATTTTAAGTTAGCCCCTGAAGTACTCAATAAAATTGTAATTAGTCATTTTCCTTATCCTCCAACTATCAATTCATTTTGTCTTTTGGGAAAAAAAAGTAAAAAAAAAAAGAAAAAAAAAAGTCCTGTAGTTTCATTATTCTATTCTTTGGAATGAGYGTATATTACATTGTCCAGGATGATTTAACCTTAAACACAGTGTAATTTAAAGCTTTAAAGAAGAAAAAGGATGATTTCTGTCTGTGGCAATCAAAGTAGTTGTGGGCTGTCATGGCTACTAGGCATTTAGCAGAACTTTTTCAACCCAGATTTAGTACAATTGTACCTTAAAATGGACTGTTTAGAGCAAACTAGGAACATTCTTTAAGTATCTTGCATATAAAACAAAATAAAAAGCAACAACTTGATTAAAGAAATACACAGTCAAAATGGAGAGAGGAATTGTAAAATGCAGTGATATTTCTTGACTTACAACTTTTTTTTCTTCCCCTAGCAATGACTGCATCCATTCAAATGATTATAATTGTGGATAAACCATATGTTTCAGCTGGGCAGCAAGTATAGCATGAATGTTATCTTTTCATTGAAATCAGGCTATATTTTCAGCTGCCTTTTATAGGATCCATATGGCACTTGCTAGGCTGATTAAACTTTGTTTCTAGAATGTTGTTGTTTTCCTTGTTTTAATATAAGCTGGTTCATATGCAGGAGCACACTCCAAAGCTTCTCTGACTTTATTGTTAAACATTTTGACAGATTTTCTTTTATATCAATTCTACTTATGTTGCAAACATAAAACCTACTTTAAAGATATTCTAAGTGATTACCTCCTACCCTTCCCTAATGGAGGCTTAAGTTTTTTGACAAATCTGCTATAGAGCATATTGTATCTTACAAAAGTTTGTCTTCTTCAGTTTCTTTTCTTCCGTAGTTTTGCTGAATTGGAAGTTTTCTTTTTCTCTATTTAGTTATTTGTATGTAGATTTTATGATCTCTGGATATTTTTTTCTTTTTATAGAAGTTCAAAATTACAGTCCTTAAAGATACACGTAAAGTATCACAGATGAACACTGATGTTTCATCAAAGCTAGCATATGAACCGGCATTTGTCCTCTTTGTGTCATTTCCTTAAGTTTAACAAAAGAAGCTCTTCAGTGAAGTGGACAAACCCATCGCAACACGCAAACTACTTCCTTTATCCTATGTCCTCAAGCAGAGGACTTTGGGAAGAGATTTTGCGGTGGTATCGCACCTAGGACACAGAAAGATGCTTGTCTGACTGTCCATGATCTCTTGCATCTCTAACACTAAGAATAATTTTCTACCATATAATATTGGTTAGCTATCTCATGCAGTGAAGGAACATATAGAGGTCCTCACTTTCTGGTGCTACTGTCTGGTGAAGAAAGGGAAATGAGCTTGTCGTATTTGCTAGTGGGAGTGAGRACAGAGGATGGGATGTGCGCCATCTCCGCAGAGTCCACCCTGCAGCTATACTGGCRCGATGACAGAGAGAGAGACTGGATAATACCCAGCAGCTCTCTCAAATCATACCCAGCCTTGCAGGATGTTCTCTCCAGCAGCTCAAAATGATGTTTTGGTTTAGTATTGCGGGTTCTCTTGTCTTAGTTATTGCATTGATTTTGCTCCATATGCTTCATTTTCTAAGGATGTGTAAAAATGCTCTGGAATAGTCTTCCAGACACATTAACTCAACCAGTATGTTCGATTCCTTCCTAAATCTTTTGTCATTGATGCTATTTTTGTATTAATATTCTTTAGATGTTTATTGCTGTAATGGAATATTTTTTACATATTTTCACCATGAAGGAGAATTGGTTTTTCTATTTTTTTGTTAAGGGATTTATTCCCCTTTTTTTTTTCCCCCCCAAAATATGGCAGCTGCAAGGCTCAGCCTTTAAGAAACAGCTCTGCAAAAGTCTGTGGGCCAATATACAACATACACAGGTCCTTAGAGAATCATTTATCTTGGCTAGATTCTGTTTTATGAGGACAAGAAATGCAACAGTTTCCTCTTTCAAAAGTGTTGCCTGWTTTTGTCTGATAATTTTGGAATCTCTAAATTTAGATAGATAATCAGCTGAAAGTTATTAATTCTGTTCAGCTAAGTTAAAATACTATTCTTCAGACTGTTTTATGTGATATATTATTAAATAATTACTACTATTTTGGAATTTACCATACCTTTCTTTGGTCTCATCCTCCTTCCTGATATGTTGTGGATTCCCTGCAAAACCGTACAATAGGTTTGGAAAAATTATGGACATTCTACTTAAGGAAATAAGAACAAGAAGGTTTGAGTAAAAGATCATTTTTAACTGAAATAGTCAGAAATGAAGGTATATGTATAAAATAYACTGTATGATCTCAAAAACTCTCAGCTCTGAAACAGGAAATGAAATAAAAAATAAGCAGTTTCTTAACAACAGCAATTTGGCCTGAACAGTTTAATTCTACATGCTGGTTCTGTAGTTCATATGGAGCAGTACAGTGACAAGAGCTAACTCATTAAACTTAAACACAAATTCTTACTATTTTCACTGTGCTTCTAAAACGATTTCCAAYTTGTGCATGCTCGGCACCTATGACTTGGCAAAATACTTAAGTAAGCAAGCTATAATACTGCAAAGTCATCTAGTCGAAAGACTAGATGGAATAGTTCTAGAAAGTACTCATTAAGTAGTTTGTAAGCTGTATCTGAGAACTTTAGGCAGTAGTCAGTGCTTCCAGTTCAGAGGCACATCTCTTGTCTAGAAACCTGGCCAAGAGTTCAAACCGCTGACAGCTGTTGGGACCATTCTGCCTACTTTAAACTAGGTTGGATCAATATGTGAAATATATAACCCAAACCTAACAAAGGCCTGACATGCCCTTATATTAAAGAAGCTGATTCCTTTGAAACTATATATTGAATAGCCCAACCTGAAATACAAATCTTTACGACGAACCTTTTGAAATACTGCAAGATTGCAAGGACTGATTATCAGTCTGACTGGCAGTTTCAGAGAAACAAGTCTGCATACGGTGCAGATCTAGTCAATTTGTCACAAAATTGTACCAAAGTGCATACAACTGCTTTCATATGGTTTCATTAAATTTTATCTCTTACTGATTACCAAAATTTAGTGGTGAGTGTTTCCAAGATTCATTCTAAAAATCACAAATTTTATGGTCAAGAAAATTGATATATCTTTGGGGAAAATAATTAAAAAAAGTCAGCCTTGAATTGGTTTGCCACGTAGAAATTTTACCACTTTTCGAACTTTTGAGTGAAATGACTTAAGAGCTTAAACTGCTCGTGCTATTCCAGAGAAATTATGCTAGCATCAGAATGATTACATGCATATCACATTTGCAGTTTAATGTGAGGTAGTCTTGTGGGTTGTGCAAGTTATAAACCTTGGCTAGGACAATCACTAGAGCAAGGTGGTTTAGAAATAAAGTGATATTCTTCGATTAAGTGACTTCTTCAAATGTCTGAATTTAATTAGAAAGATTTGGCTGAAATAACATTAGCAGTCCCATGATCCCACTGGCAGAACATCTTGATTGGTGATAAATTCGGGTCTATATTTAYGAATCCCTGGTTTCATGTTGACTAATAAAATGCACCTATCCAAACTGACTTGGAAAAATGTTTGTCTTTTTAACAAGACTGAGATAAGACTATGGAATCTAATGAACTGATTTGTTATCTCTTGACAATTGTAACATCTTATGCTGTTCTCATGTTATTCTAYGTTAAGAGCACTATCAGTTAATCATCATAATCTTCTTTTGCTTTCTGAAGCCTTTTTTAATATATTTTTTCTCCTCTAATGCTTTTAATGACACTGTGGGCTGTACTTTAACCTAAGGAACAAATCTAATGAATGAGAAACTAAGGATTGGTTAACTGTGCTTTTTAATCATTGTTTCTTTTATCTTTCTTGTGGYCTTTTTAGCTTTTCCACCTTGATCTATCAGGGAAGTCCTTGTAGAATCAACAAAATAGAGATATTAAAAAATATATATCACAAATAAAAATTCTTGTGCATTGGCCTGCTTTTTACACTCAGGAAGGCCATTTCTTATGCTATGTATGTTGTATAGAAACATCTGTAAATTGAGGATCACTTACCCAGATGTGATTGTGAGGATGTCATATTGTTACAGAATTTCCAATCTGCATAGAGAAAATTAAAGCAACAGAATGCCAGATAAAGAAAAAGTATATATAATTATATATATATATAAAAAATATTATATATATAATAATATATTAAGAATAAAGTCATTCATGTCTGTTTTCTAAATCGTATGTAAAAATAAACGGCAAAGTGTTGGTGTTTTTGGGCAAATGGACTGGCTTGTAGTAGTATCTTATATGATAGGTTTCTGCTAGCTTTACAATCCAGAAAGAACATGTGGTTTAGGATGGTTGTGAGGATAACTGAAAATGGACTTGAACTCTACACTTTGTATAGCTGTTTYTTAAGCATTTATTTTTTGTGTGTTATGTGAACATTTACATTTAAGTGTACATTCAACGTGTACCTGAATCTTGAATTTATACTTAATAGAGTGTTGGTGATTTTCTGGAGTGCTGATATACTTCTGCTCACTTTCTGTTATGTGGTACTGGAATAACTATCTAGACCTTTAGGAAAATGGGAATTGACACAAAGCTTTACCTGTCTGTAAGGAAAAATAATTTAAAATGAATATGGAGGTCAGTGAAAAAATATTAATTTTATGCTCCAGTTACTTTTATTATTCAAATATAGTACCAGTGCCAGTGCAACCATATAAGAATGGGAAAAAAAGTGCATACCCATCTTTCTACCAAAGCCTGTTTGACTTTTTTTTTTAACCTCAACCTTTGTTTTACATATAAATTAAAATTCAGTTCTCTTCAGTTATCCATAGTTTAGATTCTTTCACTCTTGCAGCACTATGTGTGGCACTTTCCACYGCAAGGCTTAGACACTTCAGAGACTTACATTTATTATCTCTCATTGCTCACACATGCATTGCATACTTAAGCAGGAGAGTTTAGAATAAAGAGCCTAAAATAATACGTGCCACCCAAAAGGAAGGCAGGACCACCTCCTTTAGACAAATTGGTAGGTGCAGGCTCTGGGAAGGGAAGGCTTGTGACGGTCCTCAGGAAAAGACAAGAAAAAACAGAAAGGATAGGGCTTTTGAAGTGAATAAAATTAAGCAAGGAGGCTTGTAACATTATCCCTCAGCATTCCTTTCATCCTAGCATTGCATGATCATCCAGACACCAGAGATGCTTTGATCCCTTACCAAAAGGAGTCAAAAGCTTTAAATATCGTAAGTGGACAAAGACATACCACCTAATAATATATATCCTACCTACAAACTTCTGTATCTTTGAGAAACCAGCTGCTTGTGGACAGAGAGAGCACATCGTCTGCAAGCCAAACATATCTAATAAAATATTTCCACTGTATATACCATACATAACATGAGGTGAAAGTATAATAGGTATTAGTGAATCTGCTCCTTTATTGACAGAAAATTGCTGCAGTGGGCTACAAGCAGTAACTGTTCAAACTTGGAATTAGAATGCAATAGTCTTATGTGACAACCTTCTATTAATTGCAAAACAAAGTCAAAAYGCAGAAGGTTAAACCCATTAGATGTGGTCTGTATGTTTAATTTCTGACACATTTTGTACAACAARACCTAACCCTTCTGATGATCAGTTTTTGGAAAAGTGGTTGTAAAGCTGAYGGTTAAAATCTAATTTTAGGTTTCTCAGACTTATTTGTCAATGCTCAGAAGCCACTGCCACCCATCTTTCTTCCTCGTCCAGGCTACTGTCCCCTTCATTGTCTGCTAGAACTGCAGCCTCTCCTCACTGCTTCAGAAGTTCAGGTCTTTTCTGAATTCCTTTTTCCTCTGAAACAGCAAATGACTTAAACATATTTACAATCTTATCAGTTCAGCAATGCTCTAGTTATATGTGCTAAATATCAAGCTCRCCAATAAAGTGCATTGAAGTTTTAAGAATTGGTCTTTAAAAAATAGGATTTGAGCTGTTGCTTTGAAAAACACTTAGGTGCTTTGCTGTATCAGAAGGTTTTTCTTTATCAGGGTTGTAGGGATCAACCTGCAATTGAATCTTTCCTTCTTGCACACAAAGATATTGTGGGACATAATTCAAATATGCCTCAGCCTCCTTCATGYACCTGCCAGCTGACCCAAATTCATAGTGCCATAACTGAGAGAGCCTTATATAAGAGTCTGCTTGCAGAAAAGTGGAAAATGCCATGCTACTGTGTTTCTGTGACCTTAAGTTTCAGAAGATTACTTGAAGTTACTATGATTTCTCCTTGCAGTCTGAGAAGATGAGGAGGATTTGGCTCTAATTTGTAATCACAGCGATTCTACAGTACACTTTGTAGGAATATAAAGGTTTTCACCAGCTATGCCGCATAATAATATTTCTCTTTGCCTTCTTGATCGTTTACATTAATGACAGCCAGCACATGCATTGCCCTGACAACCTGCCACTGATTTACAAAATGTAGCAACACAAATTATATTCAGCTACACAGTGCACTATGCTTAGCAGCTATCCTAATAGGCAATTGCAGCTACAAATCAGCTGAAAAAAATCAGCTACACAAATATGCCTTGAATCACACTCACCAAACTTAGGCTATATTGAACTGACAGGAGGAGTAAATTGCAAATGCCAAAAAAGCCCTTGTTATCTATCACTCGCRGAAAGTTCAACCCCCATGGACAAAAGGAAGACGTCAGCTATTTTTACTGCAGTGATGGAATACAGGCCAAGAGCGATCCTGCAGCTAACGAGATCCTGGTTCTAGTCTGMTGTTCTCATGCTTTATAAGTTGCTACTGGGTGATTAGACACCAAAAATGGAACAAAAACTGAGAAAGTGAAGCCCCAAAATAATATTATGTAAAGATTTTAAAAGTGCATTCTTTAGTTCCATATTTCATTGGCTCATTATTGTCTTTATCTCCTCCTGTTAAGAATCATATTTGTGAAGGACATTCATTCACTTGTCCTTTCATTTTCTGTGGATAATGATTTACTTTTCTACTTTACTTCAAGACTATGAAATCTACCATATAAAAAAATCAGAGAATAGAGCTATGCTATGCTAAATAATGTAGAGACAAAAATATGGTAGAGTTTTCAAGCTGAGGCTTTGATTTCACTATTTCTCTTACGTATCTTACACTGTTTCACAAAAAGGAACAAGTTACAAAATGTAAAGCTACGAGGTGGCACATAACGGATAGATGACAACAGCAGGACAAATGAAAGTAACTGAATTAAGGGGATGATAATGTAACAGAACAAAGAGGACAACAGACTTCCTCTCTTGTTCAATTACTCCAAGATCTAGTTTTCCATGGCTGTAGCTCAATTTTTTTTCCATAGAGAATGAGGAAGAAGATTGCTGTATGCTCAAGAAATCTCCTCTACAAAATGAACAACCAAACTATTTTRAGGGTTTTGACTTTTAGGCAATCATGCTATGAAATTGTTCTGTTAGAATCAAAAATAGATTTCATGCTGCAACCTGTGCAAAGTTGAATCACACCCCTGGAGATCTGCCAAACTACCCGAAAATAATTTGAATGGTCAGTGATCCATGTTGCATGACCTTTACCTCCTCACTCTRTCTGCTTTTGTTCATCGCTTGCCTCTTTTTTATTATTATTATTATTTTATTTTTATTGAGTGATTGCTACTTGAATAAGGAAGGATGACTAATTGTTTAGAAATATTTTGAACATCTTTGGAAGCACTCCATTACGATAGCTTATATCAATGCTGCAATACTTTGCTTTTATCTCTTCTCCTATTATGTTAATGGCAGGTGAACTGCATGGGCTAGATGTTCAATGCAGTGTGAAGGGTACTTGATGCACAACTCCTATTAATAGTAAAAAGAAATCAGTGTGGCTAATTTCCTGTGCTCTGATAATATTAATATTTAGCATTAGCTGTTAATCCACACAGGAGCCTTGTGCGGACTTCTACCATTGTATGCTACTAAATTCCAAACCTGCAAATCCAGATTTTAATGTCTGAACAAATCTGGCCTGATTTTSAAAGGTGGTCAATGCAAACCACTGTCTGACAGTGGGGGAAGTAGATTCTTGTTATCTCTAAATTCAGGTTATTTTACTGGAATCCCTAAATATGGATTTCAGAGATTATCTATGTGAGCTGAGGAGAGAAGGGGGAAGAAAAAACAGCCCAAATGGCCTAGGATAAAATTTTTGAGCTTACTCCGTTGCTGTGTTCAGCTCTCTGTATTCCAGCTATTTCTTTTTTAAGGCTTAAAGGTCTTACTCCTTTGCCATGAGGGCAGACTAGGAGGGCAGGGGTTGAGATAAGTAGTTGTTCTTTTTTTCTGTTGGTATCTATGCAAAGCGGGCAGGTATCCAAAGACTTAAAAAAATGCATCTGTCCATTTTTTTCGGAAATGGCCAGAGATTGCCATTGCTTTGAGAGTTAATTATTTTGATCTTTGGGGCAAAAAGAGGGAGAAAAAAAAAAGAAAGAAAAAGGGAAAGCTTTATGTGATGAGTGTAAAGGTTGCCTCTGAAATCCAGAGAGCAGGAGCAGATTGCTACAGCTGCTAATCCTCTAATATCCACACATGTATTGCAGGTGCTCTGGAAACAACTCAGTATTTTTCCTGCCAGGGCGTTCAAACTTGTAGCCCAAAAGTTCATAAAGCAAAAGAAACAGCAGGGGGGTGTTATTCTCAGGTACAAGTAGTGACTTTTGAACGGTCGATGTGAGCCATTGTAGAGGGGTCCATCTTCAACTGATGAGCACCCACTCTGTGAAAATCAAGTATCCAGCTGAATAGCTAACGGAGAAGCTGCTGAATAAGAATGAATGAATGGGGCCATGTCAAAGATCTGGAGTCACCACGACTTGAAAATCTCAGCCTAACTGGTATTTTATTGGTATTCACATTAACAACGAATAAAAATGTGTTTTTCTGAGGCTCAATAGTGCTATAAAATGCATACTAAATTTTTGATCAGGCTCAGTTTACCTGATCGTTTTTGGACTGGATAGTGCAGGTACTGGATACCATTACKTTTTCAGATCCTTATCGTGAGCTGCAGTGGCAAAAATAATTACCAGAAAGGACACAGCTGACTAGTTTACAGGAAGGCCAGCTGCTGAACAACTCACAAGGTCTCTCAGGGGAAGCAGGTGGTTCTAGGCTAGTTCAGTCAGAAATTTAACTTTCCTTGTTTTCCTTAGGGGAAAAAAAAAGAAAAAAAAAGAAAGAGGGGGGAGCAGAGAAAAGAAACAGATAGAGATTATATTTAAAAGAGTGTGTTAGAGTGGAAAAAAAAAGGAAATTTTAAATAGGAATTAGTTAGCTAGCATGTGTAGAAAGAGGGCCTCAGACCATTTTAAGCATTCACCTTTTAAATGTTTTTGTTTTCCTTTTTGTTATTTTTTGAGTATTATTTACTTCAATTCTCCTCCACTGGGCTGCTGAAATCTCTATTCTGTTTCGTAGTAGATCTATCTAAGCACTATCACTTTATCTCCCCAGTACAGGAAGGGGCATGCCTGCTAGGTTTTTAAAAACTTTCTGGATATTGGCATTCAGAAGAAGTTTTGCAGCTTCTATATGTTGTGTTTTGGTTTTCTGTCAATCTAAGCTGTAAGTCCTACAAAATCAAGATCCAATTTGAGGTGGTGATTATRATTGCTAATACTAGTTTGCCGTAAGTAACAACTGCTAAATATTCCAGGCAGTGTCAGCTGGCAAATGTGTGTCAGTGAAATGAATTAATCTGGAAATCTTTGAGGATCATGTATTGAACACTACCAGGAAGAGAATAGGCATATTAGGCTGAGAATATATGTTCTTCTCTGATATTACTAAAKACTTTAATGAAAATCCAGGTCCAAACCCTCTGACAAGTGCAACATTTTTAAGCACACTCTGGATTTCTTTAGCCTGTCCTACTTTCTCAGCTGAGCACAAAGGACAAGGAATTTCTGGTATCCAAGTGATATTTCAAATTGACAGCAAAAGAAGGAAGGAAATTTCATATGATATACCACAAAACACTTCTGCTTTGATAAAAGATCCCCCCGGTATTACCATGGTTGCAGCATGTGGTAGGGTGGGGAACCTCTCAGCACACTGGAAAAGCCTAGTAAAAGGAGATCAATTACAGAAGGTGAAGTGATACAATGATACTGGGTTTGGGGAAGTGCTAGCAAGGACGAAGACTCATAWTTTTAGTTTCTTGCTCTACCTGGTGAAATACGAGGGGTCTAGGCTAGTAAAACCGTATTGACAGGGCTGATATGCAGAAAAGCCTGGAGTACAAAAGAGTGTGGCCAGTAAAGTCAGATCCAAAATTTTGCCACATCAGGCACAAATAGGAGAGGTGCAATTTAAAGGGAAATTTGCCTTTCCTGTTTRTGTCCTTCTTCCTGTGGCCCTTTACACCCGGCAGAAGAGCAGGGGAGCTGGTGGTTTTACTGTAAGTGGCCTAGCAGACTCCCCATCTGTGCCTCGTCTAATGAAGTCCACATTCATACTGATTCTTTCTACAAGATACTCATATTGACACTAATTTTAGCAGTGGTATGTGGGTGTCAAAAAAATGGAGAGAGGAATCTCCTGGTATATGCAAGCTTGGGTTGACTGTCAATGTCAGATGATAGGAACAATCGTGATTGGTAGAGAGGGAATAGTAATCAGAAAATTTATTAAGGAGAGAAATAATTAAGATGAGAATTGATTAAGGAAGGGAGAAGAAGCCAACACTCATCAACAGCCGCATGAGACARAACTTTCTGCAAGATAGAAATGGGTGTAACTGTCTCTCTAGTTTCAAGAATTTGATAGGCACAATGCAGCATGGAGTTAAAATTGGGCAAGAGAAGAAAGCAAAGGCGGAGAGGAGTGCAAGGAGCTCTGAGGCAGAGCAGTAAGTCAGTAATGAGCAGCAGGTGAGGCTGTGAATGGAGACACATGGCAACAGGTGGACTAAGGGGAGAAAAGAGCTAAGCCTTGGATGGAAGGAATGRGAGGATCCATCTGAGAGAGATGGAAAGTCTTCGCTGATGGTGTAAGAGTTAAGGAAAATGAGGCTGATTGGCTTGGGCAAGAGAGTGGGATGTTAAAATGTGACTGCTTTGTTATCAGAACAAAATAGTTTAACCCTATTCTTCAGAGGCTCTTTATTGCCTGACCACTTATTTCAAAATGAAAAGTTATTCTAAGGGAAACTAGTCTCTGATGGGTGACATGAAACATTAGAAATTTCATATTTGTATTTTTTTTTCCTTTTAACTTTATCCTTTAGATAAATTTCCAGGGATTCTGTTGCATGGAGTGCTCTCTCACTAAAGGTAGATTAAAGAATATGTATGTTTACTTTCTAATAATAATGCATCTTTAAAGTATTCTTCAGTAAGAGGGGGAAAAACACTCTTTATTTTCACAGAAGTTCAATGAAAATTGATGTACCCTGCTACCCTTCACATTGCATTTTCTTTCCCTTCTGCATGAAAACATGACTCTAACTAATTTTATTCCTCCTGTAGAACCTCCTTATACAGTATCAATCAACCCATGAAKATTAAAGTACATTTGTCTCCCTTGTGTACCATCAAGCCAAACTGTTGGAGACTGCTATTACGCACTTAGAAGTGCTTCAGCTTGCAGAACATTATGGCTAAATTGCAGCAAATACCAACGGTATTTCATGTTATGTTKCCTTAAATACCAAATATGTTTATCATGGTTAATATTTCAACATGAAAAACTAAAGAAATTGATAATGATTTGTCACGTATTACAACCTTGTGTCAAATAATACATTGTGCTTTTCTATCCATTGATTTTCTTTTTTTTTTAAGGGAGTATATTGATTTTTAATATACTCATTATAATCAAGTCAGTTTGTTTTGATTTGCTTTATTTGGGAGAATACTTAACAAACTAATAACGGTGGAGCACTRCAAATAGTACAGTACAGAAAGCGAACAAGTATTCGTCAGCAAATTGTTCATGGTTGATAATGAAATTCAAAGACCACGTTCATCCTTCCTTTTTACTGGTATAAATCAAGAATGGCTTATTTTATTTTCATAGACTTATCTATGTATAAGACCATTGTAAGTGAGGGAAATTCTAGGTTGTAGCAAATGTCTGGTTGTTGTAACATGYGTGTGGGTCTTAGCTTTACTCTCCRTTATGCTTCATAGCAATGTGCTATTGTTTTACTAAGATATACTGCAATTATGCCTTTCTRTATTGAAAAATACTGCAAAGCATATGAAAGTATCTCAGCTTAAATGAATGGGARTTTCACTTTTAATTTTTGTAAGTCCAGAAAAACACTATCTKTATTTGTCTTTCCTTGCTCTCATTTCTGTATTATATWCTTGCAAGAAATCTTCAAAGAACTCCAGTTTGGAGGGAAAAAAAGGTTCAGCTGTTAGGGTGCACAGCTAGGCTAGGAGAGACCTCTGTCTGATGCTCAGCCCTGCTATGGTCTTGAGTATGCCACACCCCCCAAGCCATGGTACTCTGTTCTCTCCCACTCTCCTGCCAAAGCCCTTCACTCTATTGCACATAGAGTCTTCTTATTATCTTTTTCTTTTGACAGGCTCTTGAATAATAGGGCTCCCACACCTATTGGACCTTCAAGTCCTGTTATGGTACATACAACAGGTACCCTGGGCAGGTACCAAGATTACCTGCATGCTTTGCAAACCTTGTTACTCAGTATACAGCAGAACTGCATCCTTAATCAGCATTTATGTGTGAAAATTGATATAATTTTCCCAGGAACACAAGTAGTATAAATTTGTATGGGTAATCTGTTATTTTGTCTGTGTATTTTGGGATCCCAAAAGATATTCAGCCTCCTGATCTGCTGTTGTAAAAGTATGATCAACCATATTCACAGCCAGGAAATTGGAGAGTGACAAGGTAAACACCACATATAAGTGGCTCATATGGAAGAAAACATAACAAGGGAAAGGAGGAATGGAAAACAGCAAGACAGAAAAAAAATGAAAATAATGAAGAAAAATGAGAACTGGAACCTGGAATTTAAAAAAATGCTGAGAAGAAGCCATTTGAAGATGGAATAATTAAGCAGTGCATTCATGAAGAAAAGGACATAGTAGCAAAAGRAAAAGAGCAAACAAGAGGAAACAAAAGTTGTGTTTAGGCATTTGTGCAGACAGTAATACTAACAAAGACGATAATAGAAATTCAGATGTACTGGGTAGCAAAATGAACAACTGTATGTAGCAGGGCTATGAGGGCTGGAGCACCTGCCCTATGAGGAACRGCTRTGAGAGCTGGGCCTCTTCAGCCTGGGGAAGAGAAGGCTGAGGGGGCATCTTAATGTGGATAAGTACCTGAAGGGAGGATATCAAGGGGACGGGGACAAACTCTTTTCAGTTGTCCCGTGTGACAGGACAAGAGGCAATGGGCAGAAATTGAAGCACAGGAAGTTCTGCCTGAACGTGAGGGGGAATTTCTTCACTGTGAGAGTGATGGAGCACTGGACCAGGTTGCCCAGAGAGGTTGTGGAGTCTCCTTCTCTGGAGATATTCAAGGCCCACCTGGATGCAACCCTGTCTAGCATGCTCTAGGTGACCCTGCTGAGCAGGGAGGTTGGACTAGGTGAKCTCCAGAGGTCCCTTCCAACCATACTGATTCTATGATTCTAAAGTATGGACAGATTTTCCCAAGCATTTTGCATCCTTGAGACATGGTTTTTGAAGGAGCTAGAACCATTTAATAGATTCCTCATTGTATGGAAAACAAGTTTTGGGCAGTCTATATATACATATATATATAATTTTTTTGGTCTACATATGTCAGTCACAATGGATAATTCTGCTTCACCTTATGTCTTTGCCTGGTGAGCCACTACAGCCGCATCTGGGTGGCCAGCCTGGATCCCTAAACAGCAGTGTGTATACAACTAGAAAGGCTGGACCTCATTACTTCCAGTTATGTGTTGTAAAAATAGGAGCTATCATAAAAAAGCTCTTTTCAAAACCCAATGTATTGTTTTTATTGCCCAAAGACACTTAAAACGAAGAATGTATTCCTCAGTTGTCCATCTCTTGTTTTCCAAGAGATATGTCACATTAAAGCATATGTGTAAGGCAGATACTCAATGTGGTAGAACTTCAAAGTGAGAAATAATCTTTCTAAAAATATGGATCCAAAGGATGAACAATCATAGAAAAGTCTTAAAATACAAACAGAAATACCCAGCTTAACCTGAATAGCTTTAACAACTTTTCTGGAATTAAGGGTGGACTCTGTGTATCCCATTTAAAAGACTGCCCCTTTAAAAGACATTGGTAGTTTTAAGACTAAACTGATCTATAAGTTTAACCGGATGTGTATCCATAGAAAAATTTTGATGGATATGTATCAAGGCAGAATAATGTGTGATTTAAACAAAAAAATGTAGATAGGTTTGTTGCATAAACAATTGCTTGTCCTATTTTATGAAAAGAAAAACTGCCTTGAAACTTAAGTAAACTTTGACACATCTGCTGGTTTTTCCCATCAGCCATGGTGACTCTATGATGAAAAAATGGCAGTATATTTTTATTTCATGAATTAAAAGTCAGAAAAGTTGTTTGCTTAGAATTTCTTCATTATTGTTTCATATAGAGGGTAAGTATGACCTAACAGCATGTTCAGTGTAATTTGTGGCCGATGCCAAGTGAAAGCCTCCAAAGTACGCATTTGACTTCCTTGTCAGATAGCAGCATACATGCTTATTAATTATAACAATTCTGTGCTTCTTTAAGGCTGTCATGTCAATCTGGATGTATAGTTGGCTGCAGATAACACAGCTTTGACTCAGCATGTCTCTTCTTACCTTGCCAAGCATGAAAAGTGCAAGTAATGAGACTTAAAAATGAAATATTGCCTGACAGAAACCTGTCTGCTAGACTACAGAATCCTGGTATAGAGGCTCCTTGATGAAAAGTGTATCACTCTTAGGACCCTTCAAATCAGTGGAGTGATGCAGCTTTATTATCAGACATTGTTCAATTCATCATAAGTGTCTCACTGCCACTGTACCTTATGCGTGAAAGGGGCTATATAAAAGCATACTATATTCCAATCTAATTCACACAATGGCTTTTTTAGTAATTAAGATCCAAGTACTGTTACGTTTCCAGGGATTCTTCTATTCCCCACATGAATCAAATGATTTAGAAAGGCAAGATTAAAATAGTTGGTGCCACTGCTAAGAGGAGGAGTGAAAAAGAGATCTTTAAAAGGGAAGAAATAAGGTTGATTTAGAGACTCAATTTATTGCTGAGTGACCACCCCAAATTGATCTGAAAAAAATGGATGAAAAGAAGATCTCTATAACTTTTCAGCTCATGGCAGTATATCTTTTGAAGCCAGCATTAAAAGCCTGTTCAGCTGCCATAAATACAAGCCAGCATACGTTTTGCAATGAAATACTTGGTGGTGTTGCGCACACAGCTTCGAAATAGACAGTGACAATTACTTGTGTGGGGTTTTAGATTTTTGGAGGAAAATTATCAGCTCTACTTCTTATTGCATATTCTGTGCCCAAGAATATTCTGTGTGTCTCACGGACGTTTTACACAGAGGACTTAACCAAAGAAATACTCATAACCATGACCTGAAGGCCCAAATCTCTGCCCATCTATGTTACCTAGACACAGAAATTCCTCGTGGAGACCAGGAAAACTCTTTGCACACCATGCATAGTGAAGGAAGACTTAGTGAGGTCCTCTCTCATAAGTCCTTTATGGCATTTAAGCACACTGCATCAATGACCCATGTGCAGGAAAGCTCTCATTTAGGGTGTCAAAATCTATAACATCGTCCTCCTATACATGCAAGAGTTATTCTAGTATAACACCACTTGGCAGTGCTAGTTAGCTCTTGAAAAACTGCAAAACTGCAACAGAATAGATTGCACCACTTTGATGTTTATAGCAACGCCAGAAGTAACCCGGAGAGGCTGGGGCAAAAGATGAAGCAGGGAGGAACTTCGTAGTCTGTTTTTCTATCTGGAAGCACAGTTTTGAGAAAGTGACCTATAATAAGCCTTTAAGTAACAGGACCACAGCCAGGATGGTAGAGCAAACAGGTTGCTCAGTCTGAGATTATTGGACTGGTGGAAATGGTAAGGGTGGCCTGCTACTAGATCAAGAGCAATAATTCCCACCTGGCGAAAAAGAATCACGCCTGTCTTGGGCAACCTCAACAGGGAGGCATGAGGCAGCCCATGATCTTATAGGTAGCCTCAGCAGATAGAAAACCTACCGTCTACCAAGAAAAGAACACACACACCTCTAGCAACACAACTCTGGAAAGCAAGTCATCAGATTAGGCATATCCATATCAGACTTTCCCTTCTTACATGAAATTTGTGAGTTTAAAGGAGAATACCACCCTGCTGAGTAGTACTGCAGAATAGCAGCTCAACTGGGATGATAATACTAGCAATGGGTATCTTATCACAGATATTTTCATCCAGAAATAGGTGTTAGAGGATGGATGCAGTTGCCAAAAAGTGGCTTCTCTCCTAGGTTGCCTGGCAACAAGGATTTCTCCACCCAATGGAGCAGGCTGAGAGAAAGAGAAGTACCCTCAAATACTTTTAATAAGCTACATATCCCTTATATTTCTCTATTTCTCCTGGGTAAACTGTATAGAGGAAGATATAAAAGACTGGAGTTATTAGCTAGGTCACTTGATCTGTCCAGCAAGAAACCATGGCTGTATTCCAAGCTGTGACAGATTAGTATTGCAAAGCTCTGGGGAAGAAAAAGAAAAAACAAAGGGAAAATAAACCTCTAGCTTTTGAGCACAGATCTCATGAAACTAAGAAGAAAAATAACAAATTGTATTTTTGAGAACATATTCCGCTTTCATATGGTTTTATTTGTCTGCACTTCTGAGTTAGTATAGCATTTTCAACAGTTTCATATTAGCACAAGACTATACTGATTAATGGGGTTTGGGGGGCTAAAAAAGTCAAAGTCAAAGTAGATGTTATGTATATTTATTTTTCTGTACCTTTGATTTGTGGAAAGGGTCCATGCTATTGTAATGGATCTGGGGACTACTACAGGCAGTGGAACCCACCAGTGATGGGGTTGAAGGGYAAGGTGGTGAAGCAGAGTGCTTACATGACTGTATTTCTTTAGTAACTACCATGGGACTTAGCTGCGTCCATTGTGTCACTTCTTTTGTGCAAGTTTTAAAACAATTGACCTGTCCAAAGAACATCTACATGAAGGACATCTGCCTCCAATCTTCACAGCAAAGTTAGGCTCTTTTAGCTGTTAGAAACTGGCCAAAAGTATTAAATAAAACTGACCCTTCTATGTATCTGGCCAATGGAAGATGAAAACAAAGTAACTTCCTGCTGTCATACTAATTCAGTGATCTGAATTTATTGAATTAATCTTAATCATGATTTCAGCCCAAGTTTCTATTTATTATTTCAGTCTTTTTGGCTCTGAAGTGGTGGAGAACACACATACTCGATCAGAGACCAGTATGAGATGTAAGCTCAGAGAATAAAACTGTTCTCAGGTAAGAAATTTGCATGACTTATCTCTGCTTCCAAATTAATGACTATGTCTTTCATAATGTTTAGAACTGTGTAATTTCAGGTAGATATTGTGGTTGTAGTTGAGAGTGGATCCCTTAATTATGGCTGGTTCCTTCAGACTGTTATGCTTGTAGTTACCTATTATGCCTGCATTTTTCTTGAAGAATTATCAGATTTTCTAATAAACAAATCCACTAATGAACTAAAATATATATATATATATATTTGATCCATCAGCTGAGTCATTTTGCTGTGAGACCTATGGGGCTTTCTGGTTTTATTTTGTTTTTTAATCTCTAGGAGCAGAATGTACTTTCCCTCATGTTTAGGGAACACAGCCTTATATAAACCTCATTCTCAAAAATGAACAGGTCTCTTCTATTTAGTTGTTATACCTGCATTCAAACAAAATACTTCTCTAGGCTCCTATGCAGGCCACTACATTTCTGTCACTTTTCAGATCTATTTCCATGATTCTTTTAACTGTGAAAGGCAGCTGAACTGACTCTTGCTTTAGTTGTGTGCTGTTTTTATCCTTTTTACTACTTGCATGTTCTTACCTGTGGCAGTTTTATACTGCAAGCTTAATGGAGCTAGGGCCATGCATTTAGCAGTATTTGGGAAGAACCTACCTGTTTATGGTCACTATGGCAACACATAAATGAATTGCTGCACTGATTTACTGATTCTTCCTATATGCTCTGCTGTATCTTTTCTCTCTTTGGTCTCCACTAAATCACAATGCCCTTATCTGCACATCTTCCATGTGTATTTCCTGCAAGACTCAGTGAGGTTTTCATTTATTTTGAATAACACCAGTTAAAGTGACAGAAGTCTGGGCATCCTCTCTCATGGAAAAACCTCCAAGTAGGAGAAGTGGACAAAATCGTTTTCTCCAGCAGAGTCATCGCACTGCCTTGCTCTCTCTTCTCCTTATGCAGAATGGTCTGTAGTGTAGCTCTAGGCAGTCTGACATACCTCCCAGGCTCTTTTCCTTCAAAACAGCTTCTTGTCATTTGGAAACAAACCAAAAAGGAAAAATGATACAGCTTTACTTACTCATGTAACCTGACAGACCAGCCAACCTTTACCAACCTTATGCTGAAGTTTATATTACAATCCCACTGTTTGCTCCTCTCCTTCTGCTGCAGCCTATGCAGCACAGTTAACAGCAGAAAAGTTGGCTAACCTTAGCCATTTTGATGCAAAGTGCTATGTCTTAGAGTATGCACCAGCAGAAGAATTTAAAATAGATGGCCAGCCTTTCCCCTGAACCACCTGAAGCCTCATCAGATCTTCCTCTCTGTCAGCTCTGTAGAAACAGTAGTCTTCAGCAGAGTGAGATGGTGAACCACTGCAGCATTGCTCACTCTTGTCTGTCCTTCCTCTTGATCCTGTTGATCAATTTAAGTAGCCAGTGTAGGATGATTACATCCCTACCTCATCTGTCCAAAGTCCAAGGCCTCAACCCAACTAAGAGTTCATCACTCTTCTTTTCACTCCTGTGTATTCTCATCATAACACGCCTCACTCAGTCTAAAATCTTGCCACAGGATGTCACAAATGAGGAATTTGACTGATTTCCCATTTGAGAGGTAGTTAAGTCTCCATGCGTTTAGCTAGGATGAATAATAGATAATCAGGTAACACAGTCACCACTAGAGAGAGCTCTGATACTAGAATTATTATCAAATACTATTTTATGTAAGTTCTCACTGCAGAATTCAGGGGCAGTTTCTTGAATAGATGGAGTGTCAAAAATGAAAGAGCAATGCAAAAAGAAAGAACTGCAGTGTGTTAGGGAGGATTTTAGACTTAATGTTATTGGAATGTGATTGGTCTACAGGAAGGGGAAAGAGTATTTTTCTAGTTTGGACTCTTTCCACTTTAATTCAGCAGTTTTTTGACACTCCACTTACAATACTTATTGCTGTTCAGCTGCACTGCTTCATGGTTTATGACTTGATATTGCTTTCAGGAGAATATAAGATGAAAATGGAATACAGGAATTTGGGGAAATAAGTGATTTATGAATCATGCCATTTATTGGTGATTGATGCTTCAGTAAAGATTTACGTAATTTTATATAATTCTGAAAAGTAACTGGCTATCTATCCATTTTAACTATTTAAGTAGTTATGAGAAGGGGAAGTTACCCTATCATGAACACCAGAAAACCATACCTGAGATACAAACACTGTCCAAAAATATTTATATCTTATTATCACAATTTAATGAACCTTTACAGAACAGGAAACATGAACCATTTAAAAACAGAGACTGACAAAGCTTGAATAAGCAAGACCAGATAGATGAATCTATTGGGTTTTTTTTTTTATAAATACCTGAGGAAAGCTACCACTAAGACAATTTGGTGGATGCTCTTCTAATAGCCACTTAAATACGTTCTCTTATCAAGTCTTCTTCATTATGTAGGGGTAGGGGTGACATGAAAATGTGTATGAACAGTGTTAGTAAAATAGAAATCAGACAGTCTGTGCCAGAGCTGGCAAAATAAAAGCCATCGTCCAAAGCCAGCATTTCAAAACTGTACTGATTCTCCATTCATTCTATGTGCTCCTCAAAAAGTAGGGCCCCTGTTTCGGAACAATCAATCCCAGCACTACTAGGAAATTGTCTTCAGTTTCAATTGTCTTCTCTTGTCTTCAATGACTGTCTCTCCATTTTTGAGGAGAACCTGGTTCTGCTGGTTTTTGTTTATATGGAGATGTCCCGTAACTTCAGACCCCCCACAGATTTCACCTTAATTAAACTGTCAGAACTTGTCCCTCRGTGAAACTGCACTGAAGACACCAACATTTCTAGTGACTAGCAGCATGGTGAATGTTAATTCTTACTAGAAAATATAAGCTCATTTTGGATTTTATAAATTTATTTATAAAATAAATAATTTGTTTAGATACAGACAGGCCTGACAACAAACAATGGAAATTTCCCCAAGATTATAAGGATACTTTGAGACTGGAAATGGCACATAGAATYATAGAATCAGTAAGGTTGGAAGGGTCCTCTGGAGATCATCTAGTCCAACCTCCCTGCTCTGCAGGGTCACCTACAGCATGTTAGACAAATATCTAGAACCTGAGTTACCTGAAGTCAAAAAATTTACAAAAACTGCAGATACAAGAAGACATGGCTAGGATAAATATAGAAAAATAGCATAGACATTTAGAAATAAAATAAATAAGACTCCGGGGTAAATATGTTACAAAAGACAGAGATACAAAGGGCAATATCTGTAAATGCTTTTAGTACAAGAAGATAAGAAAATGTCCTCTCTGTTCTTAACTGGGACAGAGGATAAGTACAAGTTGAAGGATTCAGAGAAAGATTTTTTTTTCTTTCTGTAATAAGTGATTAGGACCCCAGAAAATATACTAGCTATAACACAGGTTAAGAACATTTAGGCAGGCTCAAGCTAGATCCACTAGGCAGGAACCAATGAAAGTTATCATAGCATGTTTAAAGAACATGCTGAAGTAACCTCTGAAATGTTAGCAACGGTTGTCTCCACAGGGCTGGCAAAAGTAGAAGACTTAGAAGTCTTTAAAAAAGTGGGGAAAAAAGGACAAAAATAAATAAAGGCTGGTCATTTTTACTTCAACATCTATTGATGAAGAGCAAACTGTTAAATAATCCACATTAAACAATCCACCTAAAAGCACCTAGAAAACAATAGGATGATGAGAAAAAGCCAAAGTAGCTTTGTTGAGAACAAATTGCATCAGATTAGTCTCTCTGCCTCAGTTACCTGACAAAAAGGAAGCAACAAATGCCACATTTCTTGACTATAGTATGACTTCCCATGTTCAAGACATTTTCAGTTTAAGCAGCCTAGAAGAAAGTAGAGTCTTGGATAAGCATGCAAATGGTTAGTCGTAGGATGATGCTCAGTTTTGCAAACAACTCAGGAGGAACATTTTCAAGAAAGGAGAAAATAATGGGAGAGAAGGGTGTCAGAACTATGTTTGGATTCATCTTTCAACCTCAAACCTTCCCTTATTTTATCTATGAATATAAAGGGAACTTGAAATAATTAAGTTTGGTCACCCTCAGGACTGCAGTCTTTCAGTCCACCAAAGGCTGGTACAAAGTGGGCAGTGGATGACCAAGAGTCAGGAGTGGCAGCCAGCTTCTGAGACTACAGTTTTCCCTCAGAAGCCAGTTGGATTCCACCCAGGCTTAAGTGATTKGATCGTAATGACAGCAACTGCTTAGTCTATATTCTTCTGCCTAAAGATTTCAGTGAAGCCTGCCCTTAGAAGTCATTTTAGAGAACAGAGGCAGAAAAATGTGTAATGCCTTGGAAACTGCAAATGAAAGCAGGATGCTTTAAAAATTAACATGGTGTATCTATTTACAAAGCACCAGTTTCACAGCTGTAACCATTACCTTTTTATAGTATATTTTATAAACAGATTCTTAAAACACTTGTGAGCTYTTCTTTGGTAAAAATACAAAGCAAAACAGAGATTTGAATGAGCTCACTTGAAGTCAATAATATTATACTGATTTACCCCAGCTGAACATCTGTACCTGGATAGTACATATAGGAATATTGTGCTGTTCAGTAAAATCAAACACATAACATGGTTAAGCTACTTGAGCAAGAAATGTGTGTCTCTAAATAAGTTTGAGYATTGTCTGGAGAATTGCAGTGGTTTGAAATACAACTATTGTCATGTATTTTACCTGCTCCACAATATTAATTTGTGTAGAATGCCTTTCATACAAAATATGCCGAGAACTGACATATGGACATAAAGAATAAAGTGTTCACTGTTTTAAACTGKAGGAGTTGATTTCAGTAAGGCCAGTGAAGTTGTCTTGATTTTTACCAGCAGAAAATAAAGTTGAAAAAGAATTTTGTTATAACTGAAGTTAGTTGTTTTAGAATAAAAAGGGGRAAACTAAGAAATAAAATGTGATGTCAAGAAGTTCTTTTCAAGAAAGATTTAGAAAGAGACAGTGAGGCAAAGGAATACAGAAATGATGCTATTTGTGGTAGAAACTTAAATCTTTCAAAACATCAGCAAGGCTACACAGAATATCATTATATAGCAAAACTTTATCTCAGTACATCAAAAAAGCAGCAGTCAGTGTCCTGAAGGGTTTGAATGCAAGTGAAAATTTTAAGTACACATGAGGTAACTTGGARGAGATTTCCTCCAAAGGAGGAAAAGGTAGGTGCTTTAGTAAGAAAGTAAGTAAGTAAGAGAAGTAAGTAAGAAAATCAAAACAAGTAAGAAAATCTTTTTGTTATTTTTTATTTTTTATTTAGGAGAGAATTATGGTTTTTGATTCGAATTCATGTGAGAAGCTGGCAGATTTCTTCWTCAGCCAAACATGGAGACTTGTGATCTCCATGAACTTCACAGCCTTCATGTCCCTTAAGTTAGCTACTCGCTAGTGCTTGTGTCACGTGAGTGGGACACAAATGTGGATTTCAAGTTGAATGGAGTCAGTGAGGTCAGGATAGCAAGAGACCCTGCTTTTGACACATGGGAAGAAAAGCAATGGCAGTATGCCAATCTGTAGGACTTGGTCATTCCTACTTAAAAGAACCTTCCTAATGGGAACTGYTAGCTGCATTCTGGCAATATTCTGGAGGCAAACAGGATGATAAGTAATATTCTTAWGTGGGTGGACAAGAAGGAAACTTCTGATGATTTGAACATTTGGACAGACTGTAAAGATAGATGACTTAATTGCATGTGAATTTCATGCCTAGACACTAGCATGTAATTTTATCAATATTTGTTTAAACTTGACATTTGGTGTATATTTGAGCAAGTCTTATTGAATGTCCTAGTCTTTTCARTTTAAAGCAATCAGAAAAAATGCCCTATTATAAAGAGCTTGATAATGCCTGTGTGCTCAGCTGTCGTTTGCCCACACAAAGGGAAACTCAAAGAGGAATATTATCAAGGAGAAAGCAGAAATTAGTGTTGCAGCAGCTGTTATAATTTCATCATGTATTTCCTTGATTTTGATGTCCTTTAGACGTGTACATAACACCACTGCAATGTCAGCTTTCATGTTTAAGTAACAAAAAAAATCTTATTAAAACTAAAAATTTGCAAAAAAAACTTTAAAATCTCTGAGCCAGATGGAAAAGAAAAAGAAGAATTATGTACTGTATTTAAGATGTTGGTTTTTAATCCAATCTCAAGACTTAAGATGACATAACTTTTAGATATATTAGTACCAAGTTCTTAAAATTTGAGATTGACAAACAGCGAAGGTAGGTATGAAAGAATAGAGGCTGAAAACTGAAAGATGTGAGTTACCATAAATCAGGTGATTTTGATCTGAGAAGAGACCATTCACTAYAAGGGAAAACACAAAAATAGAATCAATTAGTAGGAAAGATGCTCTGGCAAGAAGGAACTGGACAATATATGCCTAGTTTTGCAGGGAGATGATGGTATTGCCAAATCYTATCTATCATGAAATCAAAAAATGAAAACAGACATTTGCTAACATTGTGAAGTTGCAAGATAACAAAACCGCTAGTGGTACAGGTGGTTCCAGCTTTGGAGATCTGAGCCACCAGAAAACGCACAAAGTGTTGAACTGGTAAAAGCTGTGGACAAATTCAAGATAAAAGCCAGTTATTTTGTGTTTTCTCTAACACAAGTAAATCTGGGAAATTCTCTAGCATCACAAAAAGTGTGGAAATGTCTTCACAGCAACTTAATTATTGCAAACACTTCTTGTTCTCRCAGACATATTTAAAGAAAAGATAGAAAAAATATTTGATCTTAGCACGATTTTTTTAGAACTTAAAATTCAGCTCTTTCCTATTGTTCGTTCTCAGTCCCTGTGGATTTCTTTTTTTTTTTTTTTCCAAATAAAGTCAAAAATTAAAAACAAAGGACAAACTGCAGTGACTTTTTATATTCACAAACCATTCTGAGGAAAAACAGTCTGATTTCTAACAAACTCAAAGTGGTTTTGTTAGCACCCACTATATTTCACATATTTTTGAATATCCTATTGTTATTTTTTACTTAAACTTAGGAGAGTGGAATGGTAGTGTACCTTCAATAGTGATTAAAAGCCCATCATTTTAAGGTCTATCTGATGATCTATCTGCTTATTTGGTCCTCACTACTATACAGTCTTAATGTCTTCAGTGAATTTATGCTCAGAACAGATAGGGAAGGTGGAATTCTTATACTGATTTCTTAGAGCGTGCTGAACCTTGCTAATGCCCTACCAGGGCACCAGACTAACCTACCTCTTTCGTTTGCTTCTTCCTCTTTGGGGTCTAAGAAGGGCAGCAGTTTTGTCTGTCACATACCTGTGAAGGAAAAAAAAAAAAAAAAAAAAAAAAAAAAGGAAACAAATTTATCATGTCTCTTCAGGTTCACAAAAGTCGCTCCTTCAACACTTCAACTGCAATGCTAGAAGTTATAAACATATATAAAACCTTTTAGTTTAAGTACAGTCTCTTAATTAAAAGTATTGTCTCTTTTAAATATAGCACTCTCAATTTAAATCTAGTAACATTTTGCCCTGGTGGCAGGTATCCAGATCCACAGTAACAGCACAAGATGATTCAGTGGCTTTCTCGTCTCAGAAGACTCTTTACTTTATCAAAAGCTTGGCAGATGAGTAGACAGGAAGTAAAATGAGGAGGGAATAATCGAAACACAGGAGCTAAACACACCAGAAACAGGAAAGCTGGCTCAAATAGTGGGTCAGGACTGCTGACTGGGGGAAACCTCAGAATCAAATAGCTTGGTGTTACCTGGGGGAGCTGAGCAAAACTGAATGATTAGCAGAGGCAGAAAAAAGAAAAATGGATTCTATTAGGAAGAGGGACCATGAAAGACTCATTTTCCCTAAAGACTGTACAGGGCATCATTGTTACAGTCCTAGCAGGCATCATTTGTTTTCTGTTTCCTTAGAATCTTGTACAATTACTGTATTAAAACCAATTAAACTAAACTACCCATGATAAATATCTAAAAGAGAAGCCCTTTCTCTTGCTGAAAATGTTGTCAACAAAAATAGAATTCACAAAGGCTTTCTGAATATTCAGTTCTTACATAAATTTGTGTAGTAGATATAGAATTTTTGTAGATTTGTAGAAAACAACCTTTCTGTGTTCTGAAAACACGTGGAATAACACAAAAGTAATTTCTGTGTGAAAGTTTGTAAAAATGAAGGCTAGTGCCCCCCCATTTTTTCTCTCAATTCTGATTTTGAACAATAATAAAACTCTAAAAATAAGAATGACAGTCTCCTCGATAGCTGCAAATATTTTTTTCTTCCTAACTGCACATTAAATTTTTCATATGAATAACCTCAGGAGATTGATTATGTGGTATGCAATCTGTCACTGTTCAGCATTTGGACCAGATCGGTAGTATCTGAAAGTCAGTCAGACCTTTGAAGTGCTAAATCACTGGGGTGAGTTCTGTCCTTGATAAAAGGATAAGAGCATCCCCATTCCCAGTTTTAGCATGCTTGTTGGTCTGAAACTGAGCCAAAGGAAGAATGAGCTTTGGGGACTCTCCAGAATTTTCCAACTGGTCTCTCCCATCTGGAAGGATCTCTGAAGCATGCTTGAAAACCTTGTAAAGAAACTTCCATGATTACTGCATGTGTCATATCTACTGTAAGGATATGAGGAGGAATTCTGATCCTCAGATTATCAACCTACTATTTTTCCTGAATGTTAAACTCCTTCCTATTAAAATACATTTCTGATAGATATATTATCTGATAGATGATAATATCTATCATCTTTTAGGTCAAACTTGCTAATATTCTATAAATATGATGTCCAGAGAAAATAGACCAGTGTATTTGTTTCTCAGAGAAGATAAGTGAAATGCATGTGAATAAATTTTTCATTGTTTATGTAAAATATAAGGATAAACTTCAGAAACATTGGAAGATAGAGCATTAAAAGCTTTAGGCACCAAGACACGTGATATTTTCAAAGCACACACTGTTCAAAAACATACAAACTATTAACCTTCTTATTAGGGATTTGATACTGATATTCATAGACTGGAGAAGAGAAGATGAGAGACAAGATACATTTTACTTCCATAATGGAAACTGTTGTCAGATTCAAACTTGCCAAGAAACTATTCAACAGCAGCAGCAGCACAAGAACATGTAAATGAGCTGACAGAGCACAGTAAAACTCCAGCCATGCTGGACATCCTTAGCTAGCAGCTTGGGTTTATCCTGAGATGAATTCAGAAACAGTAAGTATTCTGTTTCTAAATTACAATGTTTGAACATATTTTAAAACCATGTTCCTACCACCTGTCTCACACTGATGAGCACGAGTATGATTTCCATCTTACCAAGGGAGCTATCAGTATTGCAAAGCGTATAGCAGCGCGAGCAGCGGTGGTACCAATGAATATCAATAGTGGGTGGACAGATGATCTTGCACTAGCATGCCTGCCGAGTTCAATAATCAGAATTCAATTCCTTGCTCTGCCACCAGCTTCTACAGCGTTAGCAAAGTTATGAAAGTTAAATTACGTGGAGGATGCAGGTGGATGTGAGTTCAGTCTGACAAAGTTTAAACWGAACGCTCAGGAAGCTCTTTAGCAGCTTTAGTTAAGTGCTGCTAAACTAATACCTGCTATGTCTCAGGAAGAGAGATTGCCCCATGTACCATGCTACGTTAGAGCAGTGATTTGACTTCTGGTCCAGAACTAGCTCATATCTCTCCATATCGCAGCACAGCAAGCTCAAGATGTAGGCTCTCAGTGGTCTCATACTGTTCCAATTTGATGAGTTAGCATACTTTGAGAAGTGATTTCTCTTTTATTTTGGACATGGTAACTCACTATGTGTCACCCTCTTTGTGCTTTGACTCTGCTGAAATGAAGTCATATGAGTTAGGTGAAACTTATCTTAACTCAGTGTATTATTATTATCATCATCAACTGTGGTGGCTGATAAAATGCTCAGAGCAGTTGGATTATGCAGGTTTCTAGGAGCCACTTGACAGCCTCCCTCTCCCTTTGGAAACAACAAAGCATATCTTAGACCAATTTTCAGGCTGCCGTCAACAGAAACTCTTCCCTGAGCAAGTCAGATGTGGATTTGGGCGAGATGAGTGAAAAGAACATTAACGCTGCCTGTTGCTTCGCTTTAGTCCGACCTACACTGCCTGGAACAACCCCTGCTCCCTATTACGTGAGGAAGTAGTGGATACACATCTCTCTAGACCTTCCCTTTCATTTAGACCAGGGTTATATCACCTCCCCTAGCCTTGCACTAACTGACCCTTGAGACCAAAATGATATGGGATTTTGAGAACCCTCCCTTATGAAAACAGATTTTAAGCAGATACAAGGTGTATCAAGTATACTGGAAATAGCTTACTACTGCGAGCTGGGTTTTTCTGGGACAACAGGTATAGGAAAATATAAGGCATTTTCTCTCCAGTGTTTTCTGTTAAGGAGTTTAAAGCAAAAGAAACTAACACAGGATCTACAAGGTTGTACCTTCATTAGCAATAACCTTGTGTCTAACTTTCACCTATTAAAATTGCCTATTTATCGTAATTCTCCATAAAGCTCCACTGGACAAAAACAGTACGAATTTTCAAGACAGGTGTGAACATAGTTTTTGAACTGATCTCTAGTAGTGTCATATAACAAAAATCATACTCTCTTAGGCATTTTTCCTTTTATCTCCTTCCTTAAAGTAGCAGCTTTTTATTTAATGGCATATTCTGTGATTTTTTCCCTTTGATGGCATCTCTCCTTAATAAAGAGGTCTCTTAAAAAAAAAAAAAAAGAGAGAGAAAATCTCTGTCTGTATGTCTCTCTCTTTCTCTCCTGTTCATTTATGTGGTAAACTTAGTTAAACTTTAAAAACTAAATCCAACAAAGATAAGATTTTTTTTAATATCTAAGGCTGAATGACATCAGAAATGCCTATATGGCATCTACACACATGTCAGAAACTGATGTATTAGGGAAACACATAAATATTGTTGGATATCAGWCTCTTCCCTCTTCCACCTGTTTTTCCAGTAAAAAAAGGAAAACAATAGGAACAGTATGATATTCTCTGATAAAGACGGTCAGGTGTGCTACCATGGAACGAGGAATGCACTAGAATTGGATGAATTATGTATATGAATAATCACCATTATGAATTCAACCTTGTTTTTATGCGTTTATTAGTTATTCATGATCATTCACTTCTTAATGTGAAGATCAGTTTTAAGCCTCTGGACTGTTTGTGAATTGTTAAGGTCAACAATACATTACATCTGGTATAGCACAGTTCATCTAAATTAGACAGTATTTTTGTTTTCCCTGACTGGATGACTAAATAAAGTAGTTGTGAAAATAATGACTAGCTACAAATGCGAAAACAATCCTTATGATTTGTGCCCCATAATTCTTTTTCATGGAAGCCCTTATGTACATGATAATATCCATTGAACTCGGTAAGTATGCGGAACAGGATTCACAAAGATAAACAGATTCACAAGAGGTATACATGAAAACATATAGAGCCTTTTCTTCTTACACTTTTTTGGGGGGGCTAAAATGTGAAATATTTCTTTTTGGAGGTGTTGCTGTGTTTCATTCTGGAAAAACTAGATATAACTGTTCATGCTCCCATATCTGTCAGTTACATGGATGGCCTATCTCTCGTAATGCATCTCATAATATATTCTAGTTTTTATAAGTTGCTGAAGGATGTAAAATGTCACAAGGGTGTTTCTTTGATCAGTATTTATACAGAGCAAAGTAAAACCCTCAGTCTAAACTTCTTATGCTGGTATAGAAAGATTTTTGCAATGATGTGGTTTGACTTCAAACTGTGATGCTTTGATAGTGCAGTTCAGGTCTTCCACAGTCTGTACACATCGATAGCCTTCATGGGGGAAGATACATGCTGCAAGGACTCTTGGCAATGAAAGATTCATTCTTTTTAGGTCAAACTGGCTGAAAGGAGTAGCTTTAAGAAACAGTAAGGTTCGTAATGAGGCCTACAGGGATGTTACAAAGCAGCCCCACCTCCACTGAGTCTGACCTGTGTTTTTGAGGAGGATGAAGCTCTCAGGGAAGGCTAGCGTGCAGGTGGCAAGGAAGGAGCTAATCTTTTAGATGAGATCTATCCTCCAGCTGATGTCAGGATGCCCTCTTGCACCAAAGATGCTCCTGTAGCAGAGACGTTCCTCATGAAGGATGGGTAAGATGTAGGCAGTGGTAGTGGGAGACTCTTATTAGACCCCTGAAAAGTATTCGTGACACATGAGAGGATCAGGAGTAACTTGTTGCCTGGGCTCATCACATGGGTGTGAAGAGAAGGAGTAATTCATGACCCATGTTGGTACCAATGATACAGGAAAAAGCAGGAGGAATGTTTTGGAGACTAAATTCAGGCTGCTGTGCAGGAATCTGAAGTCCAGAATCTCTACAAGAGCATTTTCTGAAATACTGCCAATTCCATATGCAAACCTTAGGAATCATTGAGACATGTAGTCTCAATCTATGGATAATGATGTAAAGAGGAGGGATTTAAACACACTAAGAAGTGGAGAATCTGCTGGGAGAAGAAATCCTTGTACAGGAAGGACAACTGCATCGTAATCAGGCTGTTGGCACCAGAAAATTTAAAGGCTGTACAGGTTTGTTTCAAAGTAAAGGCAGGAAAAAGCCAACAAGGGCAAAAGACCAGTGCAATTTATGAAGCAGATTTCAGTAAGCCTCTGAAAAAGCCAGCAAGGAAATAAAAAGCACATTATCAATAAATAAAGAAGGCATGCTGGACCACCTACAGTGCCAACTTACCTGTGTGTGCATAGGGAGGACAAAACTTCGAAATCATTCTGGATTTGGACTTGAGCACTACACTAGGTCTAATCCAAGCAATATTATTGGGAAAGTCACTCTAACAGAAACGGCAGTTAAGATAGGTTTGACCTTGTAGTGGGAAAAAAGAGGTCAAACAAATCCAACATACAGATATTCAATTTCAGGAAAGAGATACATATAGAAAATTTGGCAAAAACAAAACAAAACCAAAACAACCAAAAATAGAAATCAAGAAAACAAATAGCCTGTAGTTTAAAAATTCTATGTTGGAAGACAATGTAAAACTCAGAAAAACAAAGCAGAGCTGTCTAGATAAAAACTGCATTGCTCAGTAAAAAAGTTAAAGAGGTCATCATCCAGAAAGTACCGGCATTTAAAAATCAGAAAGCTTGCTCAGATGAGGAGAACAGAAAAATCCATAATATATAGCAGGCCAAACACAAGCAGGAAATTAAAAGAGCTAAAAAAGAATCTGAAGAGCATCTTGCAAAAGATGCTCAAACTGATAATAAAAAGTTATTAAAATACATCAAAATCAGGAATTAGTGGAATAGTTTGGTGACAAAAGGTGTAAAAGGAGAATTCATGAATGATAAGTCCACGGTAGAGAAGTTCAGTGAAATACTTTCGTCAGTTTTTACTGCACTATATGCTAAGGGGATTTCCCACCTTGTAAATAGATCAGAGCAATTAAAAGAACTTGAAATGAATATGCAGAAAGGATTATATCAAATAGATGTAATAGTAAATAGTTAATGGGACACTGGGACTGGATGGATTTGACCTATTAAGTCTGAAGGAACCTAGGTGAGAAATAGCAGAACTGCTGGCTGATGCATGTAATCTACCCCTTCAAACAGCTTCTGTGATACTTAAAAAAAGTACCTAAAAGGGATCCTGCAAACTACAGATCAGTGAGTTTGACTTCCATCTCTGACAAGATAGTAGAGACTATAATAAAATCACTAAGTGTGTGGATAATCACAGCATTTTGGGAAAGAACCAGCAGGCTTCTGTAAAAGGAAATCCTATTCCACTAACTTGCTAGAATTCTGCAAAGATGTCAGTAAGCCCATGATAAAAGGGATCTAGTGGACATAATTTATTTGAATTTTCAAAAAGGTGTTGACCAGTTTCCACACCAATGTCTGTTACAGTTTGGAGAAAGATTCTTTCATGGACTAAAAGCTTGTGAAGGTTGGCCTAAAGGTCACTTTTTAGAATGGAAGATATTAAGCAGTGTGTTTCCTTAGGGATCTGCGCTCGGACCAAGGAGCTGCAATGTAGTGGATTAGATGTATCTGTCCAGAAAGAGACCTAGAAAACACTCTGCGAATGCTTCTGTGGCATGAAATATTTTCTAGCAGGAGTCCCTGATGGGTCATGGAGTCAGCTCAGAGTTAGGCTGACCTACTGGGATTTCACCCTCTCTCCTGGTGGTAAGATGTACTGCAATTTTGTGACAAGACAGTGAGGAAATGGAGCAGAGCACGTCTCTTATAATAAAGTCTCCATGGCATGACTTAGGGGTAGATGGGCTAAATGTTACACCACCTGCCAAAACAGTAAAATGGAGACTGGACACTGTGAAAGAGCTCTGAAAGGTTATGGATGAGGAGGGTAGTGTCTACCCTTCTGCAGTACTTACTCCAAATGTAAGAGGGCTGAAGATTCAAGATATTCTTCAACTCCTGGGGTAAACAGTGGGGAACATTGTGGATAGTTGCCTCCCCCTTCCCGCCCCCATTTCTGTGCTCTCCATAAATAATATCTTCTGTTGTCACTATAAAAGACAGACTACTGACCTAGGTGGGTCATTGGTCTCACCCAGTAAGATATTCTGTATGTTTTTATATACACAAGCAAGCCCTAAGGCAGAGCTCTTTCCCTGAAATGAGCTTAACATCTCAGCACCACAAGGTACTATTTCTAGAGGAGAACACACAAGAGCTAAACTAAAAGAAATTGCTTGCAGTAGTGGGCTTTAAAATACAGCAGTTGTAAATCTCTTCTCATATTTCAGGGCCTATGTGGACCTTTGGTTTTAATATCTAATGCTTTCTGAAACTGTATCCCTATAACTTTGTGTGTCATTTCTGTGCCCTAGTCCTGCAGAGGTGAGTTTTATATTTTAGCATATTTTTGAAAACAGGCCAAATCAGCCTGAGCCACCCACATCTAGAATAAATAGTAGGTGGTTGTGAATTACAGAGCAGCTCTTCCAATGAGAGGCTGTCTTTGTGTTGTAAACTATGAGAAGGTTTAGTAATGAAACACATGCATTAGCACGCAGCCTGAGCAAACAGGCTCTGTGAGGTGGAATTGCCCCAGCAGGCAGAGCTGCAGCTCAGCAGCTATTGCGGTCCTTTGTGCCAGAAAAGGATGTGTGGAAGGGGGAGCAAAGCATGAGGGAAAAATATCTCATGAGTTCTGCTGTCAAACTCCCATTCCTTTCCATGCTGGGAAGCCCAAGAGTATCTAAAGAAAAAGACGTTGTAGTTGGTAGGTTACCTGCTTCCTGGTTCTGCAAAAACTGAAACTAGACCCACTGTCTTCTGTGTCCCTGACTTCGCCTTGAAAGCCCTGCACTTGGAGACTAAATTATTAACCTTTGATTGAGAATGGTTCTGCTTTATAGGATATATGAGTCATTCTTCTTCCACTGTCCAACTTTCTAACTTAACCTTCCTTCTGTGTCTTTCCCCTGAATTTCCCCCATATTTCTCTTGCAGCATCTAGGACTGAAGCAGTGCTCCTTTGACCTTCTCTTCCTAGCAAGTGTATGCTTTATTTCTACCACCACTTTTCTCCTTTYGCTGTGAAAAGTGATTATTTTTTCCTGTGGAAGCAGATGCCTCAATTAATATTCTTTTCTTCAGCAATTTGTAAAGTGTTTGCCATTGAAGACAGCACAGAATATCTGACTATGACAAATTATCAGTCCTCTCAGTGGCATAACTCTACTGATATGCCTATTTAAAATCTCAGCTACCATATTTCCTGATCAAGTTTGTATCTGCGTATCCTTGCAGCTGTAGAGCTTAATACAAAACCTCCAGAATAAACAGGATAAATAAATAAATAAATAAATAGAGTGTGAGTAGACCTTGGTAAAGAGAGTTGATTCAAGGCCACAGGATGCCATCTTTGTTTACCTCTGTCTTTCCTCCTTAAGCTGGCATGGGATCAGGAGCACAGCGTCTTACATACAAATGATTTTTGAACATGCAGTTGAGCCTTAGCTTTTATATTAGCTGAAATCAGAGCTGGCATTGCTAATTTGTCTGAACAGCTGGACAAAATAAGGTTAGATTTTTTCCGTGTTTCAAAAATCACTAGGGGAGCTTATTATAAGAACCACTGTAGCAGAAAGAAAACTGAAGTAATAAACAAAGTGGCTTTTAGGAGAAAGGAATCTAGAGATCAACATGTTTGTGTGTAAATCCTGAGAAAAAATGATCTGCAGCACACCTGTCACATATACATTTTAGACAATGTTCAYTATATTATATATATTTTAAAGTTATATTATGTTATTTCTTCAGTTTCATCTCATATGTTCAGAAGAGAGCCAAGCCTATCATTGCTAGGTTTTATAAGAACAGCTTAATGCTTGATGTAGACTTTTTTTTTCCAGGGCTATGTGTCATCAACAAACCACAGACTTGTAGTTGAAGTACTGAATAAAGATCTAGGCGATCTACATTCAATTTTGGACCTTTCTATATGATTTTGGGCAGTTAAGTTGTGTGAGGTTCATGTCACCTACCTCTTCCACCTATAAGTTTGGTATCAAGGCTATGTTTACTATCACCGAAGTACTTCCAGAGAGCAGTTCATCCTTTCCTCATATGCCTAGCTTCTGGGTGGCTAACCTTAAGTGAGATGTCCTCCAGTTCCTTATTCCTAAGGGCGGGGGGGGGGGAGGGTAAGAATATGAAAAACTGAACAGTCTGGAGGATTTTTGCGCACACGTGAGCACTCAGTACATACAATTAGCCTAGCTAGCCAGTCTCTTTGCAGATTGGCCCCCAAGACAACTTTATGGAAAACATGCTTTATTTAAAGACGCTCACATCTGTCTGTCAAGCATAATGTAGATCTCACAGGTGGTCTCCAGGGGGAACTAAGCATAAATATTCCTTTTGCATTTGACCATGTCCTTTCCAATGGCATGCTGCTCTAGCTTGCTGTATGGGATGCCAGTGACCTTGGATTGTCCAAGGGACTCTTCTCCCCTGCTGGTAGTAAGCACTTCTGAGAACAGTTTTTGTAGGAAAATAAATAGTTTTGGAGGGAACTCAAATCAGAAGGGAAGCAAGAGATCTCAAAAGCTTCTTCTTCATCCTTGCACACTTTGAAATTTTCCCGGTGTGATGTGTCTGAGACCAAAGAATGGTGGCTCTCTGAGTGGGAGAGAAGTAAAACTCAGATTAGGGTGCTTCTCTGCTGTGGCCATCTTTGGCTCTTTTAAATTACAAACTTCTTATCTTATATGTTAGTTATCATGGTAATGATTTTATTTCAAAATACTAAGTTCCTTCCAGAATCAAAGGAAATTCTTATATAATTGATCATATGCGCAGCTAGACTTAACACGCCCTGCTGCAAGGAGTTTCCTGCTTCTTTTAAGATAAGATATGTATTTACTTGGTAAAATTGAAATATAATTTAATTTAATTTATGATTATAGAATGTTCACGACCACAGAAACTGAAAACCTTGCGTGTAATAAAAGCTGTATCCTAAGTACMACTGTGAAGTGCATTTTCCCTGTATTACTGATAGAGAGCTGAGACACTAGGGGGTTTTCTAAGAGTGGTATTCTAAGAAGTATATGCCTGACCTTCTCATACAGCTAGCTGACCAAACTCATTCTTATTGCATTAGGGTGACAATGAATCCAACCTCATAAACCTTTTTGAGAGGAAGGGTGTATTACATTTAACTCATCATTGTGCTAATGCAGTCATAAGGATTTTAGTCAGCTAAAAATCCTCAGAGGTAAAATTGCATCTCTATCTATATTAGGTAGACTCACAGGCTCCTAGAAAAATTCACTTTGGAAGGGACCTGGGGAGGTCTCTGATCCAATTCCCTGCTTAAATTAGAGAGGGAGCTATGAGATAAAGAGAGTGAACTAGACCACTCAAGCCTTTATCCACCTGGATCTGAAAGCCTCAAAAGATGGACTCTTATAGCRTTTCTGGCAACCTGTCCCAGTGCCTGACAAGTCCACATGGCAAAAAAGATTTTCTTAATATCAAGCCAGAACCTTTCTTGTTTCAATTTGCRTCAATTGTCACCTATTCTTCTGCCATGCACCACTTTAAAGAGCCTGTCTCTGTCTTCTTGATAATTTCCTTCTTAATAGCCTCCTCCTCCCCCACTCTTTCATCCTAAGCTTAATATTCATTTGTAAAATGAATAATGTAGACAGTAAATTATGCAAAAGTGCTGGTTTAAATTGAAATATTACTGATGTATTTATACAAATCTCTTGGTCAAAGTCATGCATCAAGTGTCTGAAAAATAGAAATGAAAACAGTATCTCTGATTCCCTTTACCTAWTAAACAATTTTCCTACATAAGCAGTAATTCCAGTGTTCATGGTTGACTCTTGATTATTGTAGATTACCCCAAGAGGTAGCCTCCATTAAAAAAGATTGTTTTTCCCTTCTGTATGTTGTTCTTTCTCCTGTATCTTTTTTGGTTGTTTTCCGTTTTGAAAGCTCCCCTTTTCAGCCTCCTTCTTAAAGGGTTTTTTTGGAAAGAATTGATGTCGCTCCCTCTATTTTTTTATTATTTGCTTTCTTGGCTTTCTGCTCAGTGTGTCATTTAAAATTTTAACCTAGTATCCCCACTCTTTCATCCACACCGTTTTTAATTTTTTTAGTATCTCTTGGATCTATATTATAATATACATTCCCCTTTTCTTCTTTTCTCAGTTCTTTTCTAATTACCAGTTATAAGCATGAATCTCAATTTATTCCTCTTGCCTTTTGCTTGAAGGTGAAAAACATGTATTATTGGCTTGTTACCTTTAGAAAATGAGTTCTTTTCAGTGGTAAGATTTTAACTTAGGTATAGTTTGACACTTCATTTTTAAATAAGCCATGTAGGTCATATTTTACAATGTCTCTGTTTCTGATTAAAATTTCACTTACAGATTCATACAAGCATCATAATAAGAATAAGAATTAATATGAARGAACAAATTAAATAAAATTAACCACTGTGCCGTACAGAGATACATTTCTACTGCAAAATGGTCCTGAATATCAATCAGATAGTAATGCCTGTCTGTGAGATTTTGGTCATTTATTTATTTATATTCACATTTGCTCAGATTTCAAGAAGTACTTTCATTTCTTGTTATTTCTGGCTGTATGCAAAAATATCACTGATTATTGGCTAAAAATACCAATATATTTAGGTTACATTATACTGGGGATTTTCTGGAATTTCTAAGTAGGAAGTGTAGTTACTTCACTTCCTRCTCCACAGTGGAATTACTGAATGTCATGTGTGTAGCCCCCAAGTTATCAGTACAGAAGACTTGAATTTTGCAGCAGGTGGAGTTACATTTATGTGTTGATTGCAGAAGGGGAAGGTTATAAAAGGGGAAGGCTGTCCCCTTTTGGCATAGAGCTTAATATAAGTCCTTTCCCTTGTAGTGAATTATTGGAATACTTATTCTACAGGACTCTAAGGAAATGTGGATGGGAGTTATCTGAGACTAGGTTATATAAATGAAGAGATTTTACTGGTCATTGATCCATGACACTTTGCTAATTTGTTTTGTTACATATATACCYCTTACAACAGTTTCTAAGTTGGAGCATGTTTGTCTATATGAAGAACACTGAGGCATGTGGGATTTTCTGAATACAGTGTGCATATACATCTGTGGCTATACTGTTCTGCTAAACAGGGCTTAACACATCAGTCACAGCTGCTGCAGCAGCCCTTTCCAATCCCTACATATATCTCTAGAGGGCTGATAAGTATCTATATAGCTGGTGATCCATAATCCTTCRGATTAAGAATTATGAAAGGGTATTTCTCTAATCTATATAAATTGTGAATTTTGGCATATCATATCATTTTTATTGCTTGTATCACCATAATAAAAAATCCATAAATAATATTTGCTTAAAATCCTTTTCCTATTAGAATTATTTTTAGATTTATAAAATCCTGTTTTATTGCCTATACCTTTGGCTGGATTTGCTTCAATAAAAAAACAGTTAATCAAGAATATCACATTGTCAACAACAGGCAATATTAAAGGACAATCATTTCATTGATGAATGTGATGAATATGGCTATAAAAGATATAAAAATCAAAGAAAACATCTCAAACTGGTTATTCATAAAATCATTAGAAATCCAGTGTTCCCAATTAGTAACATCTACACAAATAAATTTCTCTTAAAGATATTTTGATATATATTAGCACCGTTATACAATGCCCATTAAACAAACATTGGTATTTTTACATCTGTTAGTTAATTTTCTTTGGTAATAAGATTGTTTTTCAAAGATGAAAGAGTCCTGTCATAAGAGCATTTCCTGTAGTTTCTTATAGGAATATGATCACCATAATACAGAAGCACTGAGCCATCTCTGATGGATTTCGTCATTATGATAGCACTAAGAAGTGGCTATAGATTACCTCCTTACTGCAGATAAGAAATTGAGACCTAACTTAAGCATGCATTTCAAATTTCTAAGCACTTTGGTAGGCTTTGCAGTGCCCTAGGGTATCTGTCACATCTGCATGGGTCTAGACGATGTGACACTGGAGCTATAGAAGACCTTCACCCTTGCACAGTARTAGCTGAAGCATAGTAGGATACTGTAGATTATCTTGATATCGCTAGACTCCTATGTCTGGACAAATGAACTGAATCCTAAATATGACTTGGTGTTGTACGAGCAGTGAAATGAGCCCAGACCACTTGTACTCTTGGCTCTAGTCATTAGATTGTCCTTTTTAGAAACTTACAGCTGTATAGATAATTCAGTCATTGTAAGTAGTCTTACTAAAGTCATTGTTCACAAGATCACAAATATGGCATGCTAAGTTAAGGCAGTAAGTACAGACAACAYAGTGGAACAGTTTCTTTTGGTTTTCTGCAGGATGCAGAAACATAGGGGTTAACTCTGTTGTTGTTTGAAAAATCTCGGCTTTCGAGATCCACATGCAAATACTTCTGGCATAAATACATATTTGCACRAGGATTTGGAACAGTATCTCTTTCATCAAACATTATTCTCTTGAATATTCACAGAAAGCAAACAAAAGGGATTGTGAATACTTGCTGGAGCAGATTTGCTACATGTAACTGAACAAGTACTAGTGAATATGGGATTTTTTGCAGTAATCCTGCAGATGTTGAGCTTTTGGGGGCAAGTAGATGATATTTCACTATGCAGTTCCCACCCTTCTTCTCCTCCAACAAATTGCAACATAGCATCTTTCTTATCTCTCTGTTTATACATATATGGAGAAAAATAGGGCACTTCTTGCTATTCCCTGAGAATGTGATCAGGATGCACACCTTAAAATAGAAGTATGGGATGCAACCATCTAATACATGTACCCCACAAATTAAACGCAGCTAAYGAAAATCAGACCTTTCTCAATAAATCTAAACTTTTTGGAAAGCCTGTTCTGCTCCAGTGAGCATCCAACAGATCTTCTCAGCTACAGTACTTGTTGCAGGAGGCATCTCCTGTCAGATAATGAACCTGTTACATCCGCTTTACCCTTCATCTGCATAGTAAGCATTTTTTCTTCACAGCAGCCTTTTGTTCTTTTATTTTATTCTAAAGGACTATAAATATTCAAATATATTTAAAAACATATCAAGGATGATTAGTTTKTTTTATGCTTTTTCATGTGTTTTATCTTCAGAAGAAAAGTCTATATTTGTCCAAGAAAGACAGCCCATAATCATAGTGTTTTGTACTCTCCCATAGCTGCAGGAAGCTTTGCAGAAATTATCACAAACATTTATCTCAATTCTTTCACTTAAAGTTGTGAGTTTCTGAATTTCATTGWCAAGGGAGTCAGTATCTCCACATAAATTTGTAGACAGGTCTCTTTGATGGGGGTCAGAATGTATCAAAGGCAGATGACATACCAAAATATCTACCTTAAATCCAAGGACTATTCAGCCTGTTGAAAAGATGAAGTAAACCTGGATGGATATATTGCTGCAACTAATCTGGTTTTGGTATCTTAGACGGCTCCTTTAACTTGCCTATCTCTGCACTACACTGCAGTCTTCAAGGAAACATACTCACAAGAATATCGTATTATTTCCCTACAAGCAGCCTTTATATATGTGCATGTGCATATATGTATACATATTACAGATGAGTATGTAGGTGTATGCATTTATAGCCATCTCTCCTTCTGCTACAACACCTGRAGGTAAGTCTTGGAAGCTGTGTCTGGGAGGCATAGGCATAACTTCCACTCACTGCTGGCTGGACACKTGTACCAGCTACTCAGTTTTGCTTTGAAAACATGCATCTTCAAGGGTCTGCATCTGAAAAATATCAGATTTCCCTGCTGGGGCAAACCTAGTATGTTCATGGGCATCTCAAAAAGAAATCCTTAGCAAGCAGAGAGAACATTGCAAACTTTTTAATGCTTGTGCTCCAAGAACCAACAAAAACAGTACTTTTATAGAAATGTACTTCACCTATAGGCCATTGGGATAGTACTCTCTGTTTTGTGTTGAATCAGTTTCAGTGTGTTAACATTGATTCAAAGTCCATAACTGCTTCTTCTCTAAACTTTTCAGAGAAATTTAGGAAAACACTAAATACTGCATATCACTCCAGTGTTTCCTGAAGCACCATTTCATCAGTACTGTGATGAAAGTCCTACAGCAATGATATTTAGGATGTCCTGACTAAGAATTCCCAAAAACATTTCAAACTTGCATGAATGATCACAAACCTTCAAAGGTATTTTCATTTGACTTCAGATCTATATCTGGCAGGTTTAAAAATAATATTAATAGCTATAAGAGTGAGCTTTCTCTAATTATGCTTTCAGAACAATCTAACTTATTCCACTGCCAATCAGTTRCTCATTTAAACCTGGTGGTAAACCGTTTCCTAATATCGCCCATAATAATTAGCACACTTCCATGGAGAGACATTTTTACTGTTTTTAGCAGAGCTTTGCAATATAGAGTTATAAAATCTAGAAAAATGCTGCAGACATTTTTATAGAGGATTTACAATCCTAAGTAAAAGAGGCTTACTGCAGATGCTTGACAAAGGACCTATTAAAGAAATCAATTGCACACCTGTGTCAGAATTACTGCATGTCCTCAGTGAATGCATACATTCAAATATATCTCTGCTAGGGATGCATCAGAAAGAATTGATTCATTTAGCCACTTCTAAAGTGGCTGGAACTAGAAATGGTTCTTTTAGTATCACCRGCATTTTGGATCGACTTTGCATGAATGAGATCTCCAGCCAAGTCAGAAACTCACAGCTTGGTGGACTGCCTAGTTAAGCAGTCACCACCATGGCAAATATCTAACAAATAGCCAGGATGGTCATAGGCTGGTTTGCCCCATTAAACATCACCTAAATGAGAAATAAGCCAGTCCTATTTCATAGGGGAACTTAGTAAGAGCATTGAAGGATTCTTCAAGCCCAATCTGGTGATCGGAAGTGTTGGGTATGGTGACTGTCAGTCAGCAGATACAGAGGCTGTCCCTTTGCAGAAGGTAACAAGGAAGAAGATTTTAAGGGTCAGGGAGCTTTGGCGATCAGGACAATTTGATTACTTGTTCCACTAGGATAGGAGGTATTTACTTCATGCTATAATTCCTCTTGAGAACAGAAAGAACCTTGTTATAAGGACTGACTTGCTGGAATGTGGTAATTTTAAAGCCTATCAAGTAAGTGCCTTAATCTAAAAGAGAATAATGTGAGAGAGGGCAAGAGATCTGAAGGCAATGAGATTCAGGATAAGTAAAGAGGGCCCAGGGGAGACAGTGGTGAAAGATACATATGTAACTAGGAAGAAAATGCGTATACAAAGTAATTTGGGAATAAGGGGGTATTTGAACAGCACAGAGGAAGGGCACGGTTGGAGCAGATACATGACTAAAGGCAAAAGGGGCAAACTGGCCAAGAAAAAAGAGAGAGGAAGAATCCCAGGAAATGCTTGCGTTTCTCCTGATAAAATAGTAGCACAGATCGGGGGCGGGGGGTGTTCATTTATTATTCATGAAGAAAATTGCAAAATGTCTATTTCAGAAGCTGTGCTACATGCTGAATTCTCAAAGCAGACCCTGTAAAGGTCCTAATAAAGTCAGCTAGTGTAATGACAGAGATAGAGATATGGCAGAGTAATTTTTAACATTGCTCCCTTTGAAAAAGTTATGAGAATTCTCTCTTTTTTCTGGTCACTACATGTTGGAAAAGTATCTCACATCACTAATCTTGTACTGGGTTTTGCATGAAAAAAACTTAAATGATTAAGTGACCATGGGTCACCATTGATGTTTTTCTTTTCCATTCATGGTAGTGCTACATAGTGTGGTCCAAAGCCTTTGAAGTCCATGAGTCCATCTTGGAGACAGATTAGTTCAGTTTAGGGTTATAAATAATTGTTTCAGGGCAAAAATGAATGCAGGTTTTTATTTAAAAGAAAGAGACAGACTACTATCTAGGGAATCTCAAAAGAAGTACATATATCTCATGAGCATATTCTTCATCTAGATAGTCATACATGCCCTTTTTCCTAATCATCGCAAATCATTCACTCATTTCTTGGTACTTTTTTTCTTTTGATTTTGTGGGGTGTAATATTTAATATATCTATCTTGGTTTATATTCTTCAAAGCAGTGGGAAGAGATATCAGTAACATAACACTATTCCAAATGACAGAAATACTTTGGCACCATTGGAATTTGTTGAACTGTTAAGCCGACGTGCAGTTGTACAGTCTGAGTGAAAGAAATGGCTATTGAGTTTTTAATTAAGACAGTAAGAGAGACATCTGAGGGGAAGCAGCTATACCATCAATAAATCCATAGTAGTGAAATTACTCTGTCAGGTCTGTCCTTGACAATGAGCCCGGTGGAAAGGACCAGACTCTTTCAGGTACAGAGTGGGATTTGCCTTCTCTAACCCAGGTGCCTTGAATTTGGACATTTAAGTAAAAGCTAGTCTTCTATGGCTCACTTTTTTTATATGAAAGAAACAACTGTGTTTCTAATGTGTGATGAGATGACCTGCCCCCTGCGTTAAAAGATTGTATCCTTTGATTTGTGAAAGGTTACATCCATTGACTACATAGGAAGCCTGAGGTGATTAGCTCAGACTTGGATGTCTGATGTTAGAGTAGTTAAATCTCTTCTAGGCATAAATGGGCTGGGAAGTGTAACTTCTACAGAGTAGGAAAAGAAAGTAATAAGAAATGGCAAAATTATATAAATCTAATTTGTAATTTCCTTTCAAAAAGGAAAAATCTGCTTAAATCTCTGTTCAAGTTACTTTGAAATTCAGCTGTAAGTCCCTAAAAGATATACTAATTGAATTACTGTGGTCAAGTTTCAAACCAAGTGGTTTAAGTTTTTGTAACCTCCTTTCTTTTCACAGAGCAGAAGGCAATTTGAGTGGAAAAACACTTTCCCCCCAAAGGCCATGTTTATGTCACTAACTATTTTTTTCCTTTGGAAATAAATACAAAGTTGAGAGAGAAATGTTATTGGGTATAGAGTAACTGCAATCAAATTTGTAAAAGATGCTGAGGAAGAACACTTCTGCTGMTGGTGCACAGAAAAATAAATAAATGGGCTTAAGCTTGGTGTGAGGGGGAGAGAATCAGGTCAAAGCTTTTTTTAGGTGAAAAAAATGAAAGAAATTGCATTAGGAGATTATGCAGTCTCCAGTACTGGGGCAGGGGGAAGGTAGTTTAGGGAAACATCTCCCTGGAACTACATAGTGACAGTAGATCATGCTTGGAATGGCAGATAGACTTATGCCCTCCTCCAGCTGTATTTTTCTGTTACTGTTACTTGAATTAAAAGTGTGTGTGTGGGGGGGAGAGTTTCATTAAATCAGAATATAATTTTCAAGAAAAAGAATAAACCAACAGGCACACAAAGCATGAGGCTAGCAAGATGTGCACTGGGTTTTGTTGTTGCTGTGATGTTTTGTTTGTTAAAATCTCTCTGCCTGCAGTGCCTCCAGAAATGAACTACAAACTGTTCATCCTTATCTAAGAGAGACATGGAGCTACTGGAGAGAGTCCAGCATAGGGCTACAAAGATGATCAGAGAGCTGGAGCATCTGCCCTATGAGGAACAGCTGCGAGAGCTGGGCCTGTTTGGCCTGGGGGAGAGAAGGCTGAGGGGGGATCTTATCAGTGTGKAYAAGTACCTGAAGAGAGGATGTCAAGGGGACGGGGCCAAACTCTTTTCAATTGTCCTGTGTGACAGGRCAAGARGCAATGGGCAGATATTGAAGCACAGGAAGTTCTGCCTGAATGTAAGGGAGAATTTCTTCCCTGTGAGAGTGATGGAGCACTGGCACAGGTTGCCCAGAGAGGTTGTGGAGTCTCCTTCTCTGGAGAACTTCAAGGCCTGCCTGGATGCAACCCTGTCTARCATGCTCTAGGTGACCCTGCTGAGGGAGGTTGGACTAGACRATCTCCAGAGGTCCCTTCCAACCTTACTGATTCTATGATTCCATGATCTTGAAGGTTGCTCAACTTTCAAGGTATTTGGAATATCCCACTTGATTCTTATGCTAGGGATGAGAGTGGATAATAAACATTTTATGATGCCAAAGAATGGCAGTAAGCAAAGGAGACTGGAATTCAGACTTTCCAAAAAGTATCTTTCCACGCAGATTCCTGTTAGTAGGACAGGGAAATTTTTTGTTCCTCCCCTCTGGGAGGGGAGAACGGGCTCGTCCACTGTGGTTGCTCTTAATTCTAGAATAAGAAGAGTTATGTAAGTGGTAGAGAGATCCTGTGTCAAACACGGTATCTCGCCTCTCAGCACACTTAGTGTATGTATGCTGACACATCCACTGAGTGCAGCTATTTTGGCATCTGAGAGAAAATGAATCTGCATACTTATTTCCTCACGCAAATGTGGGCAACCACATGCTGAAGGGAGACATGCAGAATGCATACAGACATTTACCCTTGCTATGAGGCAAAATAAACCTCCTGGAGGAAGCAGCACTAACAATCGCAATTGGCTTCACTCTTATTTTTCACTTACTCCTACTTTAAATCTTTTGCTAAATAACAGCGTTTTCTTTAATTGTTCAAAAAACAGGCTAGTCTAATTGCATTTTTATTTAAGCACTGAGTAGCCTTTTAAACCTTTTCAAGTTGGTCTTTGACCTACTTAGAGGTGCTTTACAATTATCAAAGCATATAAACCTGATTTTTAAACTAGGCATGCAARCATCCTTCTCCCTTTGGTTAAATAGATGTTATAGGACAGCAAACTTCCAACAGACAAATCTATGAGATATAAGCAATGTTCTTTTTGAATTTCCAATGTTTATTCTCTGCAAATAGGCAATTTAGGAGTTATATTGAATGACAAAGACTGTTTGAGCCACTTRCCAGCACTAAGTTACAAATCAGTAGCATGCCAGTAATTTTAAATTTCTCCCAATATCWCATGTCTGGAATACCAACTTTTAAGTGAAAATTTCTTTATGCAAAATGTACTTTTAAAAGTCACATCTGCTCAGTAAAAACACATTCTTAACTCTGTTTTGTAGAGCCTATAAAAAGATGAAGAGGAAAAAAAATAACAGTTGTGTCTGGTCTGAGCAAAAACAGGATGGTAATTCAATGAGAAAAATGYTCAAGAGGGACAGGAATTAGCAACTCTTGATTCTAGTACTTCAATTCTGATATTACTGAGATTCTTGCATCATGTAATCATGGCCCTCAGTGAGGGTATAAATTAAATATTTGCTCTCTGAGAAGGACTGAGTGTGTTGCAAGCAGCCTGGGAAGCTTCAGAAGCAGTGTGCATGTACATTCGCTCTGAAAACTCCAGTCTGAACACTAAGCTCTTTAGCTGTTTGAGGCAAGCTGACAAGAAACCAGTTAGATTTCCAAAAACTGTGCATTTCTTATGTTTAGTTRGTCAAATGTGAAATTGCTCTAAAGAATTTAATGGATTTCCTGAAATCAGCACTTTCTGACAAAAATCAATTCAGGTCTAAAAATCCTCAATTACTTGTAGCTAAGCCAGGGCTCCTATATTCTTGTGTTGTTTTCTCCCCTTTGCAGACTGGCTAAAGCATGGGTATGTTTTTCAATACTTTGTGCTGCAGCTGCACCTTTTTAAGTGTGTGTGTGTGTGTCTAATATATCTATCTATTAGCACTAGAACAGGTTGCCCAGAGAGGTTGTGGAGTCTCCTTCTCTGGAGATATTCAAGGCCCACCTGGATGCAACCCTGTCTAACATGCTGTAGGTGACCCTGCTGAGCAGGGAGGTTGGACTAGATGATCTCCAGAGGTCCCWTCCAACCTTACTGATTCTATGATTCTATCTATCTATATATGTGTGTGTGTGTGTGTGTAGTGGTTCCTATCTAATATGATCATTTTCATTTTTTTGTTTGCTTGTTTTCAAAAGGTCCTTTATTATCTGCATCATTTATCTGATTAAGTTCATACAGATGAAGATACGACCAAGGTGAAAAGAATGTGAAAGAATAGAAAAAAATCATTTATTCTGAGAGCAATTCACTTTTTTCTCTTTAACCAGAAGCCAGCTTATTGAGATTCACATCTCATAACAAATATCTCCCTTGGTCTTATGGATTGTTATTTTCAATTCTACTAATTATTAATGGAGAATAATGGCCGAAGCTTAGTCTCGGTCAATGGCTCGGCTCCTCAAATGAGGCATTACTCTGTGCAAACAAAGGTGGCAAATCATGACCAGAATAACATAAGGGCAGAGGGGAAACTACATCTCTGAATCTCCTTGATCTGTGGGTAGTTTAATTCAGACTTTGAAATTACATTTTTTTAATGTGTTATTAGCAAGGACCATAGAATTCTGTGGCAGGCTATTATCTATATACATATATATTTTTTTTTTCCTGCAGCATAAATGAGAGCTGGAATGTAGTGCTGGAAACACTTTATAAAATCAGGTGCATTTTGGAGGGCATACTGAAACCAAAATGATTATAGAATTTCTGAAAACACAAGTTTGGTGRTATTGATCAGCTTTATAACCTGGGCTTTTCACCAGGTGAACCCAAGTTCTGTGCTTCTGTTCTGTTTTAAATTAACAGGATTTCCTTAAAAATTAACCTCAAAACAGTAGCTCCTGTAGACTGGTAATGCACATAATATTTCGGAGAGCATTTCAAATAGACAACATTTTATACTGTTATTTGCCAGAGAAGGAAGAAAAAGAACTCCACAGTTACTAACTTTGCCAAGCTAGTAAAGGTGCCAATGCCTATGTTGGATATTTTGAAAGGAATTAGGAAATTATTGAAAGAGGCTAGTATCTTCACAGAGGTTAGTAATTCTGAAGTCATGAAATTCTAGGTTATTTAACCTGAGAGATTTTAGGAGTTGTTAACTCTTAAACAGAGCACTATCAGCATTTTCTAAAATCAGGCCCTTCAGTGTCTTTCAAGGTGGGAACTATAAAACATAGTCTCTTGTGAAAATCTTGGCCAGAGATTTTTGCTGATCAAAGAATGGACTCCTAGAAATGAGAGATCACATGGCCCTGACCTCTGATATGGACAAAATTTTGAATTAATCAGATACTGACTTCTTCCATTTTTGAAAGGGCAGTGATTAAGAAATTAAGCAGTGATGGAGATAATATCCTTTGCCCTCTGTGCCTCTCTTTCTGTTCTAGCAGTCAGGCACAATGGTTTGAGTGGTTAAAAATAGGAGGAGAAAATACTTCAGGGAGTAGGAGGGTGGATTAAGTGGGCAAGGGCACATAGTAATCTCTCTGATTAAAAACTAGACAGAATCATCATCTCTACCCACAAAGAGGAAGAGCTCTAGGAAGAGCTCAAAAGTAGTAAAAAGTGTACTATATTATTTTCTCCCTATAATGGATTGCTTTGTTCATTTAACAGCAATTTAACTTTAGACTAATATGATCACAGAGAATAAGCTGAAATACTCCTTTCTTCAGTATCCCTGACCAATCTGGAATCAAGGAATATGTATCTTATTGTAATGACTTGTATCACTTTAAGAGTAGGGTTACATGAGAAATAGGAAGCTCATGAAACACTTTGTAATTTTATCTGTGCCATTTTTTGCTAGTGTCATTTCACATAWATRTGTGTGTGTGTGTGTGTGTATGTATATGTGTAAAATTCCTTAGAATCAAAACATCTGAATTCATATATACTTCCACAGTGCCTCATGGCATTTGGTTTTGCTTCCCTATGTATCCCTTTTGCTCAGATAACCACCTCGATATGCAGTGTGGCCAGGGATTTCTGTGGGGGAGCAGAATCTCCTTATTGTGAGAAAAAGCCATTGCATAACACAGCAGAAACAGTCTGACTAGAAATATTGTGCTGTCATAGCACTACAGCACTATATTAGTTCATCTTACTTTGTGGCCCCTGAGCCAAGCCCAATTTTTAGCCTGTGTTTGTATACCAGCAAATCTTCTAACAGAAGATGTTACCCGATTGAACAGTTACATTTCTGCTGTGTACCATAGAAACTAATTATTCACGCCAAAATTATGTCCTGTAATTTTGATATCTTAAAATGTTGTCATRGATGAACAGATGGGCAGCCATCATAACCACTGGGAAGAAAGCAGCTAGTGTTCAAGAGCTTGAACAGGCTTGATTCTTCTACTAGGGAGTATTTGTTAGATAAGGTGAATGGATTTCTTGCATATTATCTGCAGCTTTGAATTCCCTGCATTTTGTTTATTACTGTTTTATACGAATATCTTACTTTGTAGACCTCTTTCTCTCTGTTTTTTTCCTCAAACACAACCGCATCAATTGCAAGAACATTCTATGCACCTTGCCATGTGAAAGACCAGTAGTGTAGTTTTCTGTTCAAATGAAGCATTGATTTGATGGCTATAGCCTTGGCAGTGGTATTTAAGCCATGAGTGGCACTGCCTGAACTCCTGATTTTTGAAAGAACCTGTGTGATGATGAGGGACATGCACAGCTATTACAAGATCTTTGCAAATTGAACAAAATCTGGTGCTACAAGCGCGTGGAAAGGGGCTCTTAGGATGAACTGAGAGGTCATGAATGTTTATTCAGGGTTTCTATTTGAACATTTATGTAGTGCTGAGAAACTAAGGGAAAAAGACTTAGAAAACTATCTTAAATCAACATAGTTCATGAAAGCAGTAGAGCTGCACTGATTTATATCACCTAAGAAATTGTCCCTCACTTAGAAAAAGTTCGAGGTTCTGCCACATATTTCTCCTTTTTTGAGGGTTGTGTGCATGTACATGCATGCCTATCTTTCACTATATTACTTACGACTATTTAAGAAATTGGATCTCTGTTCCTATGGCAGATATTCATTTTTCCACTGCTCTTTTCAGCAAATAATACTGGCCTCAAGTGAGCCATAAGTTGACGATTACATCACAAGCACAATTTCTAACTTCACGAAATGATTCCGCTGCCACGTGGCACTTCGTGATGTCTGATGTCTTTACAGAAAAAGCAAGATGTGGCTTAGTCTTGTAGAAGCTTTCTACAGATTACTTATTTGTTTGTGGAAGACAGCGTTGATTCAGCGGACTGTAATCTCCCAAGTCAGCTGTGAACGAACGCCCCCAAAGGGTGGTAAGAGACACCACATATCGAGAAGTGTTTGGTTTTCATAAGGGAAACCTAGATACAGCTGCACTTGGATCAAGGTGGGCTGTACAGCAAGATAGTCATTTCTCATCACGGTCTTGGCAGGCTCCGCATTATGTGGACTTTAACATGGGGCTACGGGCTTATTGGTGTGCACTTGCGTGTGTGTATGTACACCTACCATACACACAAAATCCATTCATGAGACAATAATTTGTGTCTAATTACTCTTCTTAAAAATCTGTGTTGTTTACTACCTCAAGTTTACCAGGATCCATGCCAAGTTATAGCTCTGAAACTGAAGGGGTAGTACAGAAACAGGAGAGAGTTATGAATTCTAGAGCTGTTTAAACAGTTAGTGCTTAAAAAGAAACAGCTTATGGTAATACATCTCTGGTGGTGGTGCAAAGACCTCCAGGCATCACTTTTGTATCATGACTCAAGCTTTCAGTCCCTTATGTGACTATGTTTAAAGCAGTAGTGTTGCTGTAGTTGTAACACAACTATGGGACATAATCTCCCCTTTGAAGCTAGAAAGATGTCTTAAGTAACCAAAAAGTGTGTTAGACACATCAAGTGATCTAATAAGAGATGTTACCTCTCTGTAATTTTGCCTCATATAACATCAAATGAATATAGTGCCATGGATTTCAGGACTGCTGATAGTAGTAAAGATCTGCATCTGTGTAAATGATTACAGAATTGCAGCTGTAGCCACAAACCATTTCTTCCTGAAAGTATAAATATAGTAGGTTTAGTACTTCTTATTTGTTATTCAGAACACACATAGAAAAATTTCAAATGAAGAAAGATCTTTTCCATGTAAATATCTCAGGAAATAAAGGATAAGTTCAGAAAAAAATAAAATCCACAAACTAGCCTATATTATGGTTTTGATTTTCATTTTTGCTGGGGAACATCAGCAGTGGCTACTTAATATTTCTCACATAGTCAATAAATTTTATTTACTTGCAACCTGTGACCTCCAATTATATAGTATTTTATTCACAGACCACCCTGGTTGCTTTCCCAGCTGAATACTGTCACAGAAAAATATTTTCATAATAAATTTACATGTATATAGAACAATAGAAAACCACCACCGACATTTATTCATGCAAGCCTTAGCCTGTATTCTTGCAGTCCATGTCTAAAATATGTTATTGAAGTTAAAATTAAGCCATAATGTTTTCTCACTTTGCCTTTGATAATTAGAATGCCAAAACCAAATAAAAAATGATACCTTCCATTACTTGCTGCTAACCATACTTTACAGGGAGAGTATTTCTCCCCTAACTAGGGAGAAATTGTATTTCTAAAATTTTTATTACATGGCATTGTCATACATTCTACCATAACTTTCTTCGTGTTTAAAAAAAGTAATAAAAATGAAACTCAGTGTTTGCAGCCTGCATACAGAAGCTCCACCAGGAATACATGCTTTCCTACTCTCTTTCAGTCAGCAAAAGTGATTTTGCGGCAGGGTTCAACAGCAAATGACACAGCTGCTTTTAAAGACTGACTGCATATTACTTCATTACAGATATTACAAAATTAACACATCTTCTGCCCCTCTGTTTTCTTGGCAGAGGTATARAATATGGAAAAGTACTATTCAGGGCTTCTTGAATCCTTCATAGCACTGTGCTCTCATTCCCAGAAGAATTATTTCCAGGAAACACTGTAAAGGCAAAGCAAATCCATTATCAAAGGATATATTGTGGTTTGTATTGTGGATCTGTTGTGGCTACCAGTTTGTTAATTGAAGCTCTGTTCCTGTTTTTCAAAGCTCTGAATTGGTGCTACAAACATTTGCAAAATAAATGTGGACTATGACAAAGATCTATAATTGCTTTCTATGGTCTGGCTGGTCTCCCTGTTCCCTTTTCATGAGAGTTGCTTATAGAGTTGTTTTTTCTTGTGGCCATGGCACACTGATGACCACAGAAAAATCAGAATCCTGATTCTGCAAATTTGGTCTGATGAGTCTGGCTCTGCAGCCGATGAGCTACTAAGCTGTAGGAGCTATTGCAAATATGGCCTGTAGTAAGCAGCTATGGGCCTACTTGTTTGGTTCCTGGGGACTAGGCTCTGCAAAAAGTTTGAAGTTCTCCTATTAGGAATTCATAAGAAACAATCATTAACTTTTACTACAGTCTGTAAGCTCTTAATTCTGTAAGATACTCCATCTCTATTCAGTTCTCACACAGAAGGTATCAGTATGGCAGTTCCTACAAGGCTGCAACGACTCAAAACTTATTACCCTGACAAGTTACTTCAGTTTCATCTATTGAGTCCTTTCCGTAGACACTGACTAGTTAAGCTCTGTTCTACAAAATCAGAAGTATCTCTTATTTTCTATTTTTCATAAGATCTTCTCTGATCTGCTTTATCTTATTTCTGGAAGGAGGTAATGTGTTTTGCAAATGGACCCTTCCAATGCAATCTGATCTCATTGATGASGCCCCACCACCCCCGGGCTGGTTACAGACAAAGTGGCAGAATAATACACATATCCATTTTTACTATTTTATTTGATAGGATGTAATGCTTTGGCATTTATCCTRTTTGTATAGTGGTTCTTACATAAAACTCCAATCCCAGATAGGCAAATCAAATGACCAGTGAATGCTAACACTGTTTATATAATGTATAAAAATGATAATGTCTCAACATGTGCTAAGCACAAATCCCATACTAACACTTCCAAAGGAGGCCAGGTGTTTCAAATGACACTAATGGTAGAGTGAAGTCAGGTGATGAGCCATCACCACCAAAGAAATAATAACTATCACTTAAGAGGTCTTAGGCTGTAGATCTTTTGACCTCTATATTTTGATTACTGTTTGTGCTGAAGAGGTATGTGTGGACTTTTTTGAAGTTGAGCTCTTTTGTACAGAAATGTTGCACAGGGCCTCCCTTGGATAATAAATTTGGCAAAGGTGAGCAGGAATGGAGTTATTACAGTGGCATCTCTTCAACTATCGGGAGTCATAGGAGGGAAGTATGCCCTTTTCATGTAGGTAGGTAGGTAGGTAGGTATCAGCCCAACTTCCAGCTATAAGGGGAAATCTAGTATGTGGAGTTTTGTTCTTTTTTCCCACCTACGCAAAATTTTCTTCATTCAGTTCAGGCTCTCATTATACTCAGTAAGCAAAGAAGGTGAATCTGCAGTCCTGAAGAAAGTGCTTAAATTTAAACAGTGCAGTATGAGCTTGCTATTCTTCATTATTTTCAGTATTGCTAAGGAGCACAAAGTATGGTGCAAACTTTTCTACTTAAAATTCCCAAATCAGTTATATAACTGAATGAGTTTCCTTCTTTTCTCTCTGATCTTCTCTTCTTTTGCTTTATTTTTTTTCTCTTTTTTTTCCGGTCTCTATCTTCTAATTAGCTTATGAACCATAAGATTTGAAGATATTCCTGAATCTATGGAATGGTTTGAGGACTAGGTTTTTCATTTTGTTGTCTGCTTCTTTTTTGAATGATTGTTGCTATTTCACTATTACAAAGTTTTGCATTAGTCAGACTTTGCCATCTGCATTGTGCAAAGACACACGTTCTGAATGAAAAAAATTTGTCAAACAAATTGAGTGTACACTCATGTCATTGTCCTGATGATATACAGTAATATGCCTAGCAGCATTTCCCTAACAAAATTCTATAATTAAATTGCATAGGCAGGTTCCTCATTAAAGATCATTCACCTAATTACAATGACAAGTATCATTAACGTTTTGGTAATCCCAGACTTTTGGTACTGTCATTTCAACATTAACATAGAGTTAACCCACTTTAACAACCATGACAATCCATATTGTTGCCATATCTTTGTCATACGCTTTCATTAGGAAGACCTAACTGTACTATATCTCTTTCTAAGCTAAAAGGAGGACTTTTGTTTGGATAAATCATTGTAGTCCTTATGGAATTTCTTTCTCAACATAGATATTCACAAATGATCGTATTAAAAAGTGATTATCTATACTAATGTAATTTAAATGAGTGATTATATGATCTTTATTCAGTAATGATATGAAGGTTTGCTTAAAAAAAAATCTGAACAATATCTGCTCAAAAAGTTTAGACTTTAAGAAAGTAAGCATAGAGAAGCTGTACCYCCTGAGATAGTCACATAGAGTGCTGATAACCAGGAGAGTCTTGGTTATGCACTGCTTGTTTTGAAAAAGGTGTTTTCTGCATTTTCATCTTTTATGTGAGACTGAGCGAAATATCTTGTTAGACTGAAATGAGGAAATCRTTTCTGGGTAGAGGTAGTGGAAAGAGGTTCAAGGCTCAACACTCACTTGAGAAAATTATATGAGCACACGTGTAACATCAAGCATATCAGTTTTTCTGTGTCTCCCTTAGCTACAGTCATGGCCTTCAAGCCAAACATTCCCTTTTCGTTGTTCAAGGATCCATGTGTAATGTAGGATTTCAGTGCTAGAGGGAGATTGCAGCTATGACACTGGTCTTAAGTTAGCTTCAGACTGTATTGGCAGACCTTAGGAGACTGAAGGGTAGCTACAAGTGGGAGCCACCTTTAGATTTTCAGTTACTACTGCTTTTCTTTTAGATTTTAGCTAAATGATGCCATTCATACCTAACAAGAACAAAAGAGACTTTGAGATCCAAGACAATGATTTTTCCATAAGTACATCTGAGTACRTAGCCTGACCAAAGTTTGGCTGGTGGTTTTTATTCTTTCTCTGTGCACAACCCACTAACTGAAACAATTATTCATACTTTTTTTATTTAACAAAAATGAATAGATGTAAGAAAGTACTGAAAGACTCTTCATAAGAGTCTAACAAAATCCTTTCTTCTTTTTTTCTCCTTAATTAATGTATTTCAAGGTTACTGAGGAACTGCAATCAGTATCACTTGGAGGGTGGTAGGGAAAGAAAATGCAACTGACTTTCAAAACGACATTATTCAGCTTTCTCCTCAAAAATTATTTTGAGTACATACTATTTCTCACATCACGGATGTATGTATTAAGTAAAGAATGTGGAGAGGAGAATGAAGATGAGGAACTTTAAGCAGTGGTTTTGCTTTCTGTTCTATATCACTCAGCCATTCTGCTGAATGGAAGTAAGTACAGGAGCCTGTCCACCTGAGAACATGAAACAGCTAAAAAGTCCATTTGAAAATTATTAACGCTAATTTTGTGGTTTTTTCTGGTAATATTTTTTCAACTTTTGAGTGCATTTATATAGATTTTTCAGAAAAATAAACTCTTTTTTCCATCATTGCCATCCATTTGAACTATCTACAGCAGTAAATTAAAGAAAAAATAAAACCTAAACAAAACAAAAAGAATGGATGGATGCTTTAGATATTTTAAAATTACTAGGAAGGATGAACATAGTTGCTTTTCTTTTTATCAGCGACTCTATATTATCTACTCTGTCTGTGATGGATAGCTTTATAAATGTCACACTAAAACAGCATTATTCTAGAAGCCTAGCATTTATCCGGAGCTATCTCTGCCTCAGGTTTTCTTTGAGATAAAGCCAGGCTGGCTTTATCTCAAGTCTACCCCTCTCAGGGCGGAAAGGGGCCAGAACAGAGAGGCACTTTTGTGCACAAAAATCTAGCATTTTTTACTCGCGTCTGAGACCTCCGTTCATGCCGGGGGAGCTGTTTGCAATTTATGTCCTGACCAAATGTTCCTTTGTGTTAAAAATGACATGATGTGAGCGCTGGYAAGCCAGACTGCTCCTCACCTTGCTGCTGGGGCTGTGGCAGGGCAGCAGGGAAACCTTGCTTTTGGCACGAGAGCATTCATCCCTGACGAGCCCCTCTGCACTTGCCTTCAAAACTCCATGGGACTGCCTAGGTGGAGCAGGGACTCAGCCCCACACCAGAGGAGTACAGGAGGCTCCAGGAAGAGCAGGAAGCTGGTCCACATCTGGGCCTCACACAGGAGGTGAAGGAAGCCACTCTGGTTTGCAAAACTCTAAAGTTCCCGAGGAGCCCAGAAGCTTGCTGAGCTGACAGCATGATCAAAGGGAAAGACGCATGAAGTAGAGGAAAGACAGTTTTCTTGGATTTTTAGCTGTGTCCATTTCACAAATCTATTTTTCTAACTTCAGTGCAGTTTGGCTTTTTGCTCTCATTGACTTAGGTGATAGAGAAGACTCTGAGATTTCAAATAAATAAATAAAATAAAAGCCTACCCATTCTCATTTCAGGCCGCTCATCATGCTGCCATAGGGGAAAAAATAAGCAAACAAACCAGGAAGGTGGTCTTGTTGCTCACTTTACAAAAAGCCCCAGCATGAGTATTTGAAAAGAAGCCTCATGGTTTCCAGGTTTTTTTCTTTTTCGTGCAGTGTATTGTATTATTCCTCTAGAAAACCCTTGAACTAAAGAAATTGACTTTTTTTAATTAAAAAAAATACTTTTGATTGCCTAGGAATTTTCCATTTCTTGGATCTATTTCWGGATGCCTGAAGAGATTCTATGGGCTCTCTCCAAGGGGTCTGTCCTGAAGACATGCAGATACAGCCAGTATTTTCATGCTGCCGTTTCTCATTATGCTGTCGTGAGTCTCAAAACATATGGTGTTTTTCTTAAAGCTTCAGCTACTGGAGTAATGAACGTTAGCTGTTTACTTAGGTTATTTAATATAAGCCATTGTTATTTTAATATCAAAGCATTTCACAGTCCTTAATGTGTGTGAGACAGAATCCTATCAAATCCCTATTTTGTAAATGAAGAACCAAAGCCGTGGCAAGATTAAGACATGTAAGGTCACGCAGGAAATCTGTTCCATGAATCCAGGTTTTTCAGGTCCTTGAGGCTGGTGTCCAAATCACAGACTTACGTTTTATTTGGCTTTCATGTAAGATGAACAAGCAAACAGCAGACTAGGATATTTTGACCATGTAGTAAGGATTGAAAAGGTTGCACCTAAAATCTTAAGGCTCTGAAGAAAAATAAAAACAAAAATTATTTTCTGCTTTACAGCATTTAAACAAATCTCATGCATTTTTGTACTTCAAGTTAGTAATTGTATTATTCCCTCCAGCRTGAGAGAAAGAGGAATTTTTATCAGGAGTATTTTTTGCAGTATTAGTTCTGGCATCCTTGTTTGGTAGAAGACACCTTGGATTTTGTGACCAGAGTCACATATGACCAACCATGGTCATATGCCTTATCAAAAAAGCATGATGAACAATTTTCCATCTATTTGATACCAAACAGGCCGGTAGAAAGAACTGACTGATTTTTGAACTGACTGACAAGGAAATAAGTCCTTTTTTGTTCTGATCCAGGAGAAGCTGACCCTCAAAATATCTTTCTGCATGAGGCCACTGACCTGCCAATATATTTAATCTCCCTTTATATGTGAAAATGCTAGATCTCAGCAAAGAAAGCTGTCACTTGAGGATAGAAAGAAATATTCCCTTTAAGAAAGGCAATAGAGAAAGTACTTAACTTAGCAATCACCTTTTGGCCTGAGTCCTCTTTCTCCAGAAGAAAGAAGTGTTGTACTGTACGTTCCCACTTAAGGGAGGTATGAATCAGGAAACTCCCTTGGCTGTTTTCCCTTACCTTGAGGTATAGAGGGGAAGGAAAACAGCTCAAGAGCTGTAGGTGTCTTGCATAGATCTGAGGGCAGAATTAAAACAGTGATCCAGGATGTAGTGATCCAAAACCCACTCAGCCCAATACTCTGTTTGCTTCCTCTTCCCATTACCTTGTTGGCCCAGCCTGAAGCCAGTGGAAGTATTACTTCTACCCTTCCAGTCTAAGGTCAAACAAGAAGTGTCCTGAGTCTAGACTAAGAAATCAGCTGGAAACCCAGCTATTTCCTGACACAGGATATCTRCCTTACTTCTCCAAGATTGCAATGGTTTCTTTTATTTTTTTTTTCATTCTCTAGCTCTAACTGAGCTTTTTAGCTCTCTAGCTTTTTAGCTGAACCACATTATTTACGGAGATGTTGGCCCCAACTCACTAGACTGGACAATGAGAAGAAAATAGATAAAAGATATTTCACTCTATCTCGATATCTATATAATGCTACACCCTTAGGTCCTCTCTGTCTGCTCAAAACTTAGATGTGTAGGAAATGTACTCTCCCTCTCAAAATTCAGGAGTCCCTGAACAGGCTCTTTTAGCTGTCCTGGTCAGGGATCTCCCCTGAGAAGTTATTTTCAGGCCTCTCTTCCACTTAAAACCATTCTAACAAACAGCAACCGCTGAGCAGTTCAGCTCTCCTACAGCATACTCTAATCATCTAATCCCTGTAATATCATTATGTTACAAAATCCTGAAGGAGATTTTCTTTTTTTTTTTTTTTTTTCATACAGATGAAATAACAACACATTACCCTCTTTCCCTTTCTCCCTCATTTTCTTCTCTTTATTGAAAGAAAGGATATTGGGTACCTGTGACAAATAGTGAGTGTATTAATTGAAGCAGAATATTAATTATAGTGGCCATAGAAGAGAAATAGGAATTGGTGCTAGAATTCCTTCAGCTGGAACAGAGCTTACTTGCTGCTGAAAAGTGTATGGATACCAAACTACATAAATTCAGCATCCAATTCTGTTCAAAGTGTGTTAAAGTTAGGATAATGGCAGGGCATCCATATAATTTTATTCGGGGGAAAAAATAAGCACTATGGGAATCTGCAAGCTTCTAGTGAAGAAGCTAAGTATGAAGCTTTTGACAAGACAATTTCCTTCCTGATTATGTTTGAGAGATGATATATATTAATTTAAAGTTCTTGAAATACTGAGGGAACACACTTGTTAACCACTCTGACAGCCTACTCTCTGATCTTAGAAAACATGAGCACATTGAGCATGGTGATGCTGTGATCTGTCTTGAGTACTTTGTATTTCTTGAAAAAAATCTCTTTATGTAAGATAAATTTATACATAGTTACTGCAGAATAGAAATCAGAGTTGCAAGGCCTGGTTTTTAAAAGGATGTTCAATTTTGACTAAAAATGAATGGTTCATAAAATGAAAAGTGATGGAAGTTCACAGAAAATTGTATAATTCCTTCTAAAATCTGAAACTTTTTTAATAGAGGAGGAAACACACCTCAGAAATATCTAGAAGTGGTAGTTAAGCCTTCCAACATGATAACTGCTTTACCTACAGAGGTGTTAGATATTGTGGTTGTCTGTTGTCAAATGAAGTAATTTATGACTGTGCTAAGTAGTCCAAAGCTTCTCAGATATGTTAGTGTCAATGTGCATTCACAATGGATTCAACACTTCCTGGAAATATTGTTTCTTCTGCATCTATAGTATAATATTTACCTTTGATATGCATAGAGTACAAGAGGAACAATTAAAATGAAATGTGCTGGGAAACAAGGGGGGAGAGGATATTTTTTTTAGCTGAAAAATCCTTGACCTGAAATATAACCATTGGAGATGATTACGCTTTTATTGTCCACATTAATTATTACAAAGACTTATATAAATTTCCTGTTAAAAATATCCCACAATACAGAAAGCTCTCATAACCAGGGAAGAACTGTACTAATCTCAAAAATCCAAAGCAGCATCAGTGGTTTGACTTTACAAGCTGATTTATAGTGCTGCCTCTTGAATTCATAGTTCGTCCTGATTCTTTGCTACTTACAAAATTAAGATTAACCACATCTCTCTAAACCTGGACTTTTTTTCTGTGGCAGTTTTTGTGATGGAGAGAAAAGCTTGCACATGCTTCAGTTTCATCCCAGTATGAGTAAGAGAGCAATCAGAGACTGGACAGGTCAAGAAGCAAGGGGCTTATCAGCTTAAGAGTTCCCAGAGCAGAAATCTTGTGTGATGTATGCATAATTAATGCTTACCTAATGCCAAAAAGTTTTAACAGTCTTTGTTCTTCTTTTCCAAAACGTTAATTCTCCCAGTAGTTCTGTCACAGCTGCATTTCAATTGTAAAGAATATTGCATGAGAAATGTTTCACTGGAAGAAAAATCAGGTTTTTAATGCACCAGCCCTTATAACTGATGTTAGCAGCACTCTTTGCTATGTTAAGACTAGAAGGGGGCTAGATTGCAAAAGTGTATAATTTATCCTACTTTGCTTGTTCATGTCAAAACAGCTTTCCTTAGGAACAGGAGAATTTGCTGTTCAGATTGATTTTTTTTTTTCCCCCCTTCTCTGACTTGAAATAAATTTGCATAATGCTATTCATTGTCATTTTCATTTTGACTTTCTAACCTATGTGGCCAGGTTCATCAGCTGTTATGCCACTATGAGAGTAGATCAATCATTTAAGCCAATTTTGTCTGTCATACTAATTGTTGACAAAGATTAATTGCCTTAAATTGTAATAATATTGACAAGCTCTGCCAGAAGTCAAATCACCCCTTTTTCTCCCATATCCATGGCCAGTACAGCTTGTAGTTTGAGGTAATGAATGCTGTGTGCATTTTTATCCCCAAAATCTGAAAATTAAAAAACATTTTCAGATGCTTTTGCACAGTTAAACAACTACAATCCCTTGCAATGAATCCAAATCCTATAGCCAAGATGATATTTATCATGTTAAAACCTGCAGAATAATGATAGAATAATTTTGACTCAGAAAAAATTACTGTAACATCTAATAAATGCCCCAGAAGGAATGAGTTCTCTATCTCTTCTGTTGGTGAATTGGGAAAGGTCTGCTTGAAACAGCTTCACATCTACATGTTTGTGATGGAAAAGCTCTGGTAAGTACATCTGTTTGGATTTTGTGTGTAGTAAGAGGTACACTTCTAAGCGTTACATTTTTGCTTAAAGCTCACATATGTTCCCTGTTCCCCTAGTGGGTTTACTGAAGAGACAGTACAAACTGAGATGGTTTTGGAATGAGTACCTACAAAGGAAAACTGTCACAAAATACATCATCAGGGAGAAACTGTCTCTAGTAAGTACCTGATTATACAATATCTTAAAGAACTGAGTCGTCTAACTGGGTTAGTTCATGACAGAAGTAAGAAAAAAAATGCAAAAAAATGAAAATGAAAAAAAAATGCAGACATTCTTGCAAAGATGCACGTGAACGCTGGTGACTCACTGGTCTGTACCATGGGTGGTTTGGGAGAAAAGGTGTTGCACAGGGACAGCTATTCCTGGAAGAGTATCATTAGTTGCCTACAAATCACCAGTGATCTTCAGTAGAATATGAGACAGAAGGGTGGAGGATCTTCAGTATTTTGTCAAACTTTCAGACTTTTTAGATGCCTCTAGTTTGAATCGAGGGAATTCCCCTGACTCCAGGAGCTGAATTCCCAGGACTCTTCAAGCTGATGTTAATTTCCTGAGAGCAGTATGAGAGTACATGGGGTTGAGGCCAGGTTGAATCACCTGCAGGTGGATTTGTGAGTSAAATGATGCCTGGGAAGTCTTGCAAAGTGAAGGTCATAATTCGGTCATTTTGAAAAAACAAATCATAAATGTTTGAACTTGCCTTTCTCTGAGAAATTTCTAATTTACATTCATAAATGGTGCTCTTTTTTTTCTTTTGTCCAACTTGAAATTCTGACTTCTGAGCAGCTCCTGAACACTTTCCTTGAAGAATTTATACGTTTTTGTTAACTGAAAAGCTATAACAGAATGAGAAGTCATCTATAGTTGTAATATTTGGTCTGGAGCAGTCTGGAGCCAGACTAGGAGAAGCTAGCAATTCCAGTTAAACAGTAGATGATAACATTTCACTAGAGTGCTTAAAATCCATTAGAAACAATTAGAATAGGTTTTTYTCCGTTCTTTTAGAATTAGACAGTGCTAAGACGGTCTAGTAATATTACCATAAAATAGGGCAGTTTAACATGCAGAGTCTTCCTTTTTCCCCTCACTTTCAACTCAGATAATAACATTTTCACTATGTTTAGAGGATTCACAATCTATCAAGCCTGATGGATGTCTACCTGCCTCCAGCAGAGAGACAGGTGGTATTTATTTAAAAGGTGGCATAGTTCCAGAATATGGCTACTGCAAGAGCTACTGAACCCTGGCAGGAGAGAGTGTGAAACTTAATTAACGAAGGACACCTTTTCCCAGTATTTGTTCCTACAGTTGAGTTCTGTGATGAGTTTGATATTACCCATACGACTGATTGAAGCCAGGAATTCTTCCCCACAGTAAATTTAGATATGTAAAAAATGATGGACAAGAGTATTATTCCAGTTTTTCATGAAAAAAAATCTGAATAATTTTCATAATGAGCCTTTCAGAATTTTCCATTGCAAATTTGCTTTTACAGATAGCACAGGTTATAACAGTCAAAACAATAACCTTCAAAAAAAAAAGAGAGAGGATCATTTCCTTAAAATAATTCCAGTGATGCCAATATATTCCCATGACACATTTCAATTGAGAAGTATCCACTGAAAAACTTTAATGACACTTAAATATCTGTGAAAAACTAATTGGCTGTAGTGTCACAGTCTGCAGACTTCSGCTATTAAATGCCACTAGCTTGTCAAACATCACATGTGAGTACAGTATAAAACATTTATATTGTAATATCTATTGTAACATACACTGTAACATATGTGTTCTCTTTTTAATACTTTTCACTCTAATTCCAATAAATGTTGTAATGATCTTCTGAGTGCCCTGAAGAGGAATATATGGTTTCTTTAAATTGGTAAATAGCAAATAACATGTTTTCGTCAAAAAAACATGCCACAAGTTCTGAACTATGTTAATTTCCTTGAAGAAGCTCCTTCTATCTCTCTTTATATCATAAATAGTCATCACATGATACGTCAAATAAACAGTATACATTGTATTTCCCTACAATCTTATCTTATACTTTGCTTAAGCTGAGAAGCATTTTTAAGCTATTGGTATAGTTGTAGAGTCCAAAACTCAAAGTCTTTTTATGATTTTAAATTGATAATGTGCGTGACAAAATTCTACTGGAGTCGTGCTAATCAGCTTTAAATGTCTAACAGTGAAACGTCTAAGCCTTAGCTAGTCACAGAAGATGTCTCCTCTTACAGAAAAAAATCTAGAGGTCAATTTACCTGGTATCCAGGACACACTTCATGCAACAAGATCACTCTCTTGTGTATCTGTTTTTCTCCTCTGATTATAAAACAAGTGTAAGACAATTGCTTTAGTCTTAAACAGCTAACTTTTAACTTCCCATAGAATTCTTACAGAGAACATATGAATCTTATATAGAATCTTACATACCTATATATATTCAAAATATTTCACTTCAGATAGCATAGGTTTTAGATTACTGAATTTTTTTGACTTTGATTTTCTTCCCTGAACAAGGAAATAAATTCTACTGTGAATTTTTTACCATCAGTTACTGCTGAGATATCCATAAGAATTTTTTTTATTTAGAGAACATTATGATAAGAAAAAGTTTTCTTCTTCCTATACAGTTTTTCAAAGCAACTTATTTAGACTGACTGAAACTTTTTTTAAAAAAAAAGAAAACCAAGACATCTGATCTTGATAAAAAAAAAAAAGAACATTTAATTTGATATTACATGTCATATAAAACATTGATTCCTGACCAAATAAAGATGAGARTGATTTAAATATTATCCAATCTCTTTTGTCATTAAGGAAGACAGATTTTAACTCTTAGCTAGGGTTATATATTGCATCATAACTATTTTTTCAAAAATATAGGAAATAGAAGGCAAGCATGTGGATGTTGATGATAAAGATATGTATTGATATATAATGTATGTAGAATTATTTTTAATCCTCTACTTAGCTGATCAAATCAAAGCTAATTCTATACATTTTTATAGCATAGCTTTTTTGAAAGTAAATCATTTTTAATTTATTTTTCTCTTGGTAAGCCTTTGTTCTGACTCTGAAAGAAGGGCAGAACAAACCACAGATAAATGAGAAAACAAAATTAAGCTTCAGATATTCTTCACCTGCTTGTCAATTGTTCACCAGCCACACTTTTCACAGCTCTTAATGAACATATATTACAGCACAGAAGCTGAGCTGTTCCAAAGGCATACATTGCTAAGGGTGGCTCATTGAAAATAGAGCATAAAAGTCTAGAAAGTATAAATTGTTTTTCATTTATACAAGTCTCCTTAAGAAATAAAACAAAAAAGGGTTGCAGACAAACATATAAACAAATCGTTACCTCTGCTTCACAGAAAGTTTAATTTCTACTTCTGTTATTAATTATAATGTTTTACAGTTCTATAATGCTTTTTAACTGAGGATTTAGAATGCACTTTGTAATTAAGAATGAATTACTGAGGGTAAGAAAATCATATTTCTCTAGAAATGCCAAATCAGTAATATTATAGCAGCATGTTCTAGGAGTATTTTCTGAAGGCCACAGTAGATCAGGAACTATGAGTAAATAATTGATTAAAAGTTCTGTAGACTCTATTTTTTGCATCCTACTGGTTGTTCTTAATTATGATCATGTGTTTTAAAGGACAATATAAAATGTTTCATTTCAGACTGTGGGGAAAGGAAACTGATTTTTAGAAAAACATTTTTTGACAGCAGACTTTGAAAAAATAAGTTCACACAAGTGAAAACTTGACTGCACAGCTGACTGTAACAAACGATGAAAAAAATCAGCAAGTTAAAAAATACTAACTAATTTCTCTGACACCTAAGTCAATAGAGCTTAGTAGCTTTAAAAATGCCTTCAGCTCCCACACAGCAGAGAATATAACCACAGGGTTAGTTTTATGAAGGTAGCTGAAAACAGTAGAGTCTCTCAATAATAACTGGCAGAAGGCTGGGCTAGCGCAAGCTTTGCTGTCAGTGATGACCACCAACTAGAGATAACTCAATTTGATCTTTTTATCTGAAGTTCCTTTTAGGGGTGACTCATACAAAGGAAATGTACCTATATATATAAATACATATATACATGCATACATATATATATATGCACACACCAACACACATATATATGTAAAATCTGCAACCAAAAAAGTTGAATGGCAGGTGCTGGTTCCTATACTGCACTGAATAAGAATGACATGTCACAGTATTTTGTAGTAAACAGTACATGTAATCAACTGGTTTCCTCCCACATGCACAATTCACAAGCTTATCTAACTAAGTAAAACTGGCAGAGGTTTTATTACTGGGAGCTGTGATAAAGCACGCTATTATAGAAAGTATCTTTCATTTTTTATAAATTACCTCTTAAATAACATTTARTTGTACTTGTTATAACGAATTACATTTAATAGTAATGATAAATACATTTACAAATAGTCTAATAGTAGTGACTAYGGAAGTGACTGCTATACATTTTGGAAGTCCAGAGGGATCACTGGATTTCTCAGACCATGCTTCTGTAGAGTAGCTCCTGGAGTTTTACATTTTAATATTTTGTTTCAGGRTGACTAACAAATCTGGTTTTCTAAATATACTACTCATGGTAATTTTTTGTGCTATGGTATTTAAAGTAATCTTCTGGGATTTATGGGAAAGCACATAATTTTTACTCCCAAGTAAAAGTTTCATGTTATGTAAATTGACATTCATATTCAAATATTCTGTATTTTTTTTAATTTCTATGACTGGCTCAATTTTTTAAAGAAAACTGTAGATAGCAGCCTCATAGGAAGAACTGTTCCCTTAGGCTTAGGAAACGTTGTACTTTTCTTCTATGTGTGTGTGTGTGTGTGTGTGTGTGTGTATGTGTGTGGGTATGCATGTATGAATGTGCAAAGACTGTCTTGTGGCTTGTTCAGTGACTCTATAAATAGTTCTTCTATGATATATTTTTTCTACTGTTTACTATATTTATTATCGGGTGATCTGACGGTGGCTTCCTGATAAGTTTTGTTGCCATCTTTCACTATAAGTCATTTTGAGAAACCTTTTGAGAAGCTGTGACACCTGAAATTTTTGCTAACTAGATTTGAATGGGGACAAAGCCTGTGAGGCTTGAGAAGTGTCCTGTCTTTTCCTCCTGCCATTCTGTTCGGGTGTGGCTGCTGTATGATCGGCTGAAAGCCAAGATTGCTCTTCTATAGCTTGTTTCCTGGGAAAGCTGTAGCAAACTGACCAAGATAATAATTGAACATGAACATCCTAATTCAAGGCTGGGCTGGTGCCAGTGCCTTGGCAGCAATGACAATGGCAAAGGATGCACTAGAAATGCATGAGACTTTGAGGAAGAGAAATAAGAAAATGGTACATTGAGTGACTCTGACTGGAGCCACAATCTTAGATATGGCATGAAGGACTGGGATCAGAGATAGAAGGGAAAGAAAAGAGGGRAAAAGTAGGCTATTCCTAGTTACTTATTCAAGCTCAAAGTACAGCAGAAGCACCTCCTCCYCACTGAACCCTTCGCATCACCTACAGACACCTGCTCTGTGATTAAAAAAAAAAAAAAAATGGTTCAGCTGATAGTTGGCATAATCAGTTCCATAACTCAAGTGGTAAAAGTCCACATTTTGGCACAAAAAATATCTAGAGTTCAYGCTCCTTTGATGATGTTCAAGCAGAACTGCTACCAGAGAACATATGATAATTTAGGCTGGAAGAGACCTCTGAAGGTCCTCTGGYTCAATCTCCTGCCCAGGGCAGCATAAACTTCAAAGGTAGATCAGGTTGCATACAACCTTGTCCAGCCAAGTTCTGAATATCTCCAGAGATGAAGGCCCCATCTATGTATGTTTATTTTTTGCCTTTCCCCTTGACAAAAGCCCCTATTCCAACTCACTGGGAGTTCTGTATATAAAGGATAAAATGAAAAAGATGATAATTAGATAGTAAAGTCAACCTCCCCTCCCCCCCCCAAAAAAAAAGGAACTGGCAGATTCAGTTTTCTGCAAAACTTTAATTCTRTCCCTGTGTATTGTGATATAGCTAGCAGTAATATAATCATATGTTCTTCTTAAAGCTCACTCTGACTCCTAAACTCATTTACTCTACAAAATGTGTACACAAAGAGGTAGAAATAATTTTACCTGTTCCATTTATCTGGTATTTTCTYCCTTTCAAGGACAACATAATAACTTTTGCAGTCCAAGTTAATTTTTTTGTTATAATAATTTATACTTAATAAACAATAATTAAATATGGAAGTATTTGTTTATTTTACAAAAAGTATGTAAGAGGCCATTTTTAATTCAAAATCTGTCTCTTTTTTCCCTCCTTATTTCTGCTACCTATATTCCAGATATATATATACACACACACAAATATAATGTGTGTGTATAACACAGACAAACATCAGAATTAAGAAAAATATTCAGAAAATATAAATTAAATACATTAGTGGAAGCAAATATTAAATTAACCAATGAGCACACATTATCAAATGACACTCTAGTATTAAGAATACTGCTTTACTTATTTATACTATGAAGAAAAAATCGTCTTCTAGCTGAAGGAAGAAAAAGTATTTATTGAAACATCAGGAGATCCTAATTATAGCTATGAACAGTTATTTTTTTCTGTTAGTCTCTCCATTTTGACTCAGAACTCAGATATGCACTGCAGCCATTTCAAGTCAGAACTTTCATTCCAAGAATAATGCCCCTGTTTATGTCATTAGTAAAGCTTGTTTATGTCATTAGTAAAGCTTTTTTTTTTTTTTTTTTTTTTGCTGACCAATAGAGTTAATAGAGTTTATTGTAATTTTTCTTCTCCTAGGCTGCAGACCTCTTAAAGCTCGTTCTTCACTCTTTAGGCCATTTTTTTTCTGGTTGCCCCATTTCCAAGTTTCAGCATTAGCTTCCCTTAGAGCTAAGAACTACCTTTATTATTACTGCCGTTATGAACATGTATCAAAGTGTCAGGACCCAAAAAGAATTCTTTTCCTCTTGAAAATTAGAARTGAATTTCACAGTATCTTCTACCCAGCTGGCAATTACAGCAATGACACCCTCTAACAGCCTCTAAATTCTGTAATCTGTGAAATATTTAACAGTTATAAAATAAAAACAAACAAACAAAACCTACCAACCATGTGCTCAGAAAATAACTTTGGATTTGTGAACTTAAGCAAATTGAATAGGTGACAGATCCATTTGGGAAGGTGTCAAAAATGTCCATTAAATGCATTAAGAGCTGTRAAATCAGCTGTCACAATCTAATAAAAATATTGTCATCCTTGTATCCAGAAAGATACACAGCATATGACTTGCACTAGTGCTAATTAATCTATACTGTGCTCAAAATTGTGATCTTCAGACTAGTTTGAGTTACTAGAAAAGGCACCTAAATTAACAAGTTGATATGAGCAAATAATTGAAATTAAATCAGCTAATTTAATCCTTTCTCTGCTCACGAATTATACACAAAGGGGTAGCATTTTTCATTAATTTTTTCATATTGACCACACGACATTGTTGCCCAGTAGATTTTAGCACACATCATTCTTTATTGGTGGTACCCTTTTTTGTGTGCTGAATAGGAACACAGGAATTATTTGTGTCTCACACCTTACTCTGGAAGCTGCATATTGATATCAATATTTCCTAAATGGGGAAGTCTGCTTTGTAGGGGAGAAAGGTCTTAAGAAACCACTGCAGCTTGTCTCCCAGACAGCATGCTRGGGAGAGCTTCAGATGGAGCAAGGACTTGATTTATCAGATGAGTTATTGGGCCACTCTTCTGCCCCGTCCCTGACATGTTCGCTGCAGGCTCGTCTCCATATCTCACAGTGCAAGAGAAGTCATGCTGTCGGGCTGCTACTCCTGCATCCCAGCTAGGAATATTGTTCACCCAATGTGCCATACATGATTAAATACATTTATCAAGTGAGTGTTCTTTCTGGTGTGTCCTGTAGGTATGATGTTTTCATGTTGCATTATCTTCAGTATTCACCAGAGCCATTAACTTGATGTGGTTCTGAAGTGCTATGTATGCAGAAGAAACTCTCCTTTCTTTTTGATACCAAAGTGGTACCTAGCCTCACCCATCATTGCATGAGGAATTTTGCTCTTTCATGGGCAGAACCACTGAGTAACTCAGATTCATTAGGAAAATGCTGACATCAAAACTAGATACTCCTACACAGCATATATATCAACTGCTTCAATTCTTTCTAGCTCTATTAGTGCTTCTCACCACCCTTCCCACAAGTTGCCATTCCTGATGGTAGTCAGCTCTTTGCGTACTTGAATAGCATAGTGTAAGCCCCAAAATGTCCTCTGTCTCCAAGAAACGGCTGCCCTCAAGTGACTTTTCTTTCGGTACTTGACATCTCAAATATCCTCTGAGATTTACAGTTGTGAAAATTGTGTGTTTTGCTGCATAATGCTACATTTCAAAAACAAACTGGATTTTCTGGTATCTGTGTTATACAACTCTTGAGATGGTTTATGTAGMATAGGTAGGTCAAGATCTTTTGATGCTAGTAGACATTTATGTAAAACTATTTAAGTTTATTAATCATAGAAAAATGTTTACATTTATCACACTGTTACCTGTTAGCAGCTAAGCAATTTCCTTACTGAACTCAAAAATATAAGCTCATCTCCAAAGCCTATTTAAAATAAATGGTAATGATTTCCTCATAAATATTTGAACCTATAGCTTCTTTAAGAATGAGAAATAAACTTGTTTGGATTTATTTGAAGCTCAGTTTCAGGTCTTATTAAACACCAATTAAGCTGAAAAGATAAAAGGCTTTCAWTTTTTTTTTTCCTTTTCAGGCTAACTTTACAGGTGTTCGGTGAATATCTTAGCACAATTAGAGGTATTGTTTCATGTGCATTGACCAGACTAGAAATTCATGATCTTATCTATAAAGTTACTGAGTCAATGAAAGGATGCCARCAAATTAATTTTAGATGTATCCAAGCATGAAAGAGGTGTGTTTTCACCTTGAAATTGTGAAAAGAGGAGACTATAAACCATACTTGTTTGGAAAAAAAATTTCTCTCCCTGTCCTATAGCAGTCATCACTGTCCATGCGCTTCGGTTCTACAAGTAGGCAGTAACCAAGACAATGCTTTGAACGACTCCTSTCAAGCAGCTGAATTAAATGTTTTGTTTGCTTCCACATTATTCAGATTTTCCTTTTATAGATGTTTCAGGCTTTCTTTGAACTGCTAAACAACACATCATCACTAACTCTTAATGAATTTTTTTGCTTGTTGGACACTGATTTTCTGCTGTACACATTCAACATTTCTACACTCTGGCCAAGGATATAATGGCAGCTTGTGTAGACTTTTGCTGAAATAGCTTGAAACAAAATTTGTCTGAAAAGGTGAATTGTTGTCGACATGGACTGCACTGAGCTTTTCACTGCTGTGCCAATTTCTCTATCAGACCTGTGAGAGTAAAGCCAGCTTAGCCATATGATCTCAAGCTGCAGTCATCTTTGACTTTTCCACAGGCATAATCCAAGTCAGGATGCACCTCTGTGTTGGAAACAGCATGCTTTGATACGCAACAGTAGACTCTTGCTAGAATGGATTAGAACTCTGTTAAAGCTCTTTATTAGTCTTTGTTTATGATTTGTTTCCTTTTTATATATTTTTTTACTCTGATAGTTAAAAGCATATGTAGTTTAAAGGACATAAAAGGAAAATCCTAGCATAGAGAATTATTTTGGGATAAATATAGGACAGGAAACAAAAGGACAGGAGTAAATTGTCAGTCCTCCCAGCAGAAAGAGATCACCAGTTAAGCTCTTAATGGACCTGCATGGGGATCAATCTTGTCCAACCCATTCATAAATAACCTGGAAAAGGGGGTAAACAGTGTGGTGGCAGCCTGCTGATAATGCAGCCTGGTTGTAAGGAATTACAGAAGGACCTCATGACACTGGAGTAAAATGACAGATAAAATTCAGTGTAAATAAAAKTAAAGTAATACACACAGGAAAAAATAATAATTCTAACTTTACACATAAGATGGTGGATTCTTGAGTCAACCATTACTCTAGGAGCGAGATTATCTCTCAAAATCCTGTAATAAAAAAGGTTAGGATAGATAGTTTGATGAAAACCTCATCTTGGTACTTTGTAGTTGTCAGAAAAGCAAATCAAAAGTCAGGAAGTATTAGAAAAAAAGAATAGAAAATAAAATAGAAAGCATTAAGACAAATGGTATAAATTTTTGGTTTGCCTGCACCTTGAGTGTTGCGTGCAGTACTCGTGCATCCATTTCAAAAACAATACAGAAAACTGGTAAAGTTCAGAAGAAGGCAGCAAGGATAATCAAAAATATGCTATGACTTCTTTAGTGAGTGAGTAAGTTGGGATACTGCAGCCTGGAACAGCAACATCTGAGAAGGATTAGGACAACAATCCATAGGATCACAAGTGATATGGTGAGGCTAGAAAGAGATCATTGGTTCAAAACCTTGTGAGCAAYACAAGGTAGGAGAAACCATATTAAAAAAAAAAATAAAAAAGTGGTTCTTTACACAGGAACTAGTTGAGTTGTAGAACTGCCTGCTAAAGTATATTATAAATGTCTAAGGCTTACATGGATTCAGGGACAAAAGGGAAAGCTCATAGCAGAAAAACCCATCTGCTCATTATGTCCCTAATCTGAAAATGTCTAAAGCTGGAGAAGGTGTTCATATGCCTATTGATATACCTGTATCCAGTTTTACCACCAGTCAAAACAGGATACCTAATTCGATGGTCTGATCCAATGCAGAACATTCCTTTAGGTCATGGGAGAAGAGTGTGAGTCATGCCTCAGGATTAGCTGTAAGAGGCAAAGACACAAAAAGAGGATTTCACTCGTCCTTTCCTTTTTTCCTCTAAATTATAAAGTCCAAACTAGTAATCTTGGGGATTATTTTGCTTAGTTTCAACAACCCCAAAAATCCCATCCATTCTTCAGAAGCAACATCTTACTGCAACACCTCAGAACTTGCCCTGGGCTACTGGATGCATCTGAGCAATCTGCTCTTTTCAGAGAAACTGTTGGTTTAGACTTGCTTTAGTGAATTTCCTTCTCAGATTTGGCACCTGCCATACCAGTCAACAACCTGGCTATTTTCTTTATAGCAAGAGACATTCCCCAGCACCMTGAGATGGATAAATGACTTGTCACCATAAAGATGCAGTGTTCACAATAACATTTTTCTCCCAGGACTAACTTTACTACTGAATGCTGTTGATGACTGTCTTCCCACACATTAATTCTTCTTCAGGTTAGGTTTTGAGGTTAAAAATGTAAATGTTTCCCAAAGCTCTCTCTGGAGCTAACTGTCTTATGTACTTARCAGTCATCCCTTCTCTGCTAAGGAAGTGAAGTATAGAAATGCTGTTGAGAATTATTCCTGAGGTTTGAGTACCTTTTGTTGCTACAGAATGTATTGAATCCTTCTCTGTTAAGGGACTCCTAAGGCATTCATGGTTTATGTATGTACTGCCTATATATGTGCTCAACTCAGTTCATGGTTCTGATGTGTTGCTAACTCACTATAGATAATAGGTATAATGTGTCRATACTACTAACAGTGAATTTGATCAGTCTGGACGCTTTCATGGAAACAAACACAACCCCAGACCACTATTAGGAGGCATTGTAACAATGTATCAYGGGAACTCAGCAAATGCTTTTTACTTCAAAATGAGATTATTTTATTGCTTTGAAAATATATATCTTCTTAGCATGAGGGAAGGCAATATGTGTTGTATATTTGCAGGCTTTTCCTCCTGAGTAGACAAAGACCTCAAGCTGAGGTCCATGAGTGGAACCTTTCCTTCTCTATCCTTTAAGTGAGCTTAAAACTACAACATGAATGAATAAATTATGCTGAAGGAACTCACTGAGTAGCAAAATATTGATCTGCTGGGTGAGACAAATTAAATGAAGAGTATCCTTGCCTTTTGAGTTTTTTCCTCTTGGCCCACTTTCTAGTTAGCAACTAGAGTTAGAGGCTTCCAAAGTGGATCTGTTCCATGTAGTCCCTGGTGCACCCTAAGCATGTCTCCTGCTTTCCACCACTATGGAGGGTTGGCTGCAGGCAGGCAGCCTCCTGCTTCTCTCAGGAGCGTTCATGAGTCTGCACATTTTCACTCTGAGCTCCCTTTTGGCAGCGTTGCATCCTAAATTTCAGCACACCCGGTACATGCAAAACTCTCAAGGAAATYTCCTCTTTCTAGAGGAGTCGAAAGTGAAGCGGCCAGGATGCCCTTTACAGGAAACCTTTCTCTCTTCTCCCTTGCCACAGCCTTTAAAAAAAAAATACAGTTATGACAACCATAAACATTGAGACAGTTTTAGTATGTGTTGCACTTAAAATGAGCCACAAATCAGAAAAGTCAGGGAAGAAAATTTAAAATAGATTTTGAAACTGATCATTTGAGGACATTTTACTTTTGAGGGTTGTCAAAGACCTTAAACTATTTTAATAGCAGCTGTTGACATTTTATTCTATTTTGTGTGTGCATGCTTAAAAAGCGGGTATGAGTAAGCTTAGAGAAATTAGAACTACAGACTGTAGCCTGGCATGGCTACATCTACAGTTAAAAAAAAAAGAATATTACTATACCACCAGCAGACAAAACAAATTATTTGTAATAACATGATTCCATGTAGCTCCCACCCCTAGTGGGAAACTTTATACTTCAGCAGTAATGTTTATGTATGAATTCTGCCTACTTAGTCTTGAGTTTATTKGCACAGTACTATAAAGGTTTTTCAAGGCTGTTAATCTGTGTTACATGTACTTATTCACAGGCATTTCAAAATTGGAAAATGGACAATTACATACACTGACTTTTGACAGGACAAACTCTAAAGGCTCTGTTGGAGCTATTAATTCCTACGGTTTTACAGCTTACTAGGGGTTTCTTTAACCAGCAGATCTTTGACTCTCACTGCCTATATTATTAACATAATAGACCAGGGAGACATAACAATCTGTCATTGATGCGTTGGCATTTTAACAGTGTTTACTTCATGCTTGGGACTCTTATATGGGTCATTTCTTGACTCCCTTAGATAGATGCAATAAAATAGGAGCCATCACAATGTACGTAGCAGAAGCTTGTGGGGTACTCCTTAATAGGGGGATTATAAAAGGATCTTTAAGTTGATGTCTTTATGGTCCATCAYGTTAAGTTCTACTGTTATACCTCATAGAGTCAGGTACCTATCTTAGTTACACAAGTAACTTGTCTCACTTTTCTTCGTGAGACAGAAAAAGATGYAGTAACATATATTTCAGTATATCAAAATGCTCAGATTTACTTCTTCCTCTTCCACACCCCAAAAAGAAGCTAAGTCTTTAACACAGATTTTTACGTTCTATTTGTGAGGAGTAATTGACARCCCAAAGAGTTAATACTAGAGTTAGAGTAACACAAACTTATTACATATRTGTGTTCATTTATATGTTTTTAAATACTCCTTCTTGTTCCTAATGTCCAAAACCTGTGTTGTTGTAATAATACCATAAGTGTGTCACATTGACCAATATTCCCTACTCTTTCACTATTATTATCCATTTACATAAATATTTTAGTCTTAATCAGACTAAATCAGACTTAATCAGACTAGACTTAATCAGACTGAGCAGCCTCAGTTTCCCAAGAACTAACTTAGAGCTTCCTTCGAGATCTTGAAAATATCCCAGGCAGTTTCAACGAGGCTCTCAGAATCTCTGAAAATCATTTCTAAAATGGCAGAACTTGAGATTTTGTAAATAGTAACTCTTTTTATATAGTTTGTTCAAAAAAATCTGGATTTCTCTCATTAGATTATAATGTTTCTGAATGGTAGTGTAGACAGGAAATTCCGGTGACTATTGAGTGACATGAGTTCTTACCACCTCAAAAAATGTCTTAATTTATTGCAATGGAAACTGTAACTATTTTATTCTTCTAGATGAGATTGTGCTAAAAAAATGCAGTGTCTGTCATAGTCCAGTTGTACAGCACTGTAGAGTGAGTTAGGAGGAACTTATATAACTATAGCAGCAAAATTGTAAYGAGATGAGCCCTTCAGGTGGTGTAAATCAGCTTAATTCCTGTTATACYGGTGGAGACAGACAAATTTACATCAACTGAGAATCTAGCCCATATCTTTTTGTCTCCCTTTTATTTCTTCCTCTCCCTCTGTTATTACTTCTGCTCCCACACACAYTTTTTATCTTTATGACAACACTGTGAACTGAATAGTGATGAGCAATGCATAGTTCCTGTCCAAGCAGTCTTTCCTTTTGATTTGCGATCACATTTACTTCTGAACATTCATCCAAGATTTTTGACAGTCAGGTCAGGTCAGAAGTTGAGGAATGAGTATTTTGACTCGCATAGCTTAATGAATTGAGGTCAATTTTCTATTTGGAATAACTTGTGGAATAATAATTTTCTCTCTCAAGCTCAGATTTTTCCCCCTTCTATCACCAAAACACCTAACAGTTCTTTTTTAATCAATATAATATGCTTTCTCTAGTTGATAAATGAGCCCAATGATGTTGTAATTCTTTCAGTATTAAACTGATATGCGACTCCTTCATTATGTTGGGCATATAAAGGACACACTAAATGCTTTAGTAATCCTAGCCAAGAGAACAGAAATATAGTATCAGCTTTTGTGCTACACAATCCATAAAAGCATGGCAAAGCAGAGAAGGCAAAAAACAATCCCTGTTGTGGATTGATTTTGACTGATACATCCTATAGTATCTCTGTCCAAGAAGATCTCTATAAAGTAGCTAAGAAGTTTCAGGATTTAGAAAGGAAAGACAAATTAATGATGACTAGCAAATAGTTGGTTGCAACTGTGATATGTGTCCTACTGATCTAGTGAATAAGGATTCATCTTTGGTAGCCTCAGAAATAATCACATGTTTTAAGAAATATAACCCATTCAGGGGTAATCTAAAGCCCACAGAAAATACTGCTTTAAAGATTAGAGTAAACATTCTAAGTATTTTCACCAGATAAACAATTTCTGCTTTATGAGAATATTGGGCAAGAAAGGGCATTGCCTTATGCCAGAGGAAAGGACTCTGTCTGAGTTGAAGGAAGGGAAAAGAAAAAGCTTAACTTGGTCATAAGGGCRGGAGAAAGGTTACATCAGTACTGGCAAAGAAGAAAGAGCTCTGTCCTGCAATGRGCAAAGGAGCGCCATTTGGCTAACTTCCCCTAATGTTAGCCTACGAGTTACAACACTGTTCACTCATAACTTATGAACTATTCGCATGAAAATACAATGGCTCAATTTTTGTAGAAAAATGAAAAGCTGCACTAGACACAGGTGTGACTTCCTGTGCCTACTGCTTTCCTCTGTCATTTCTTATATCATGTAATGTCAACCTTGTATTGCCTCAAGTTCTTAGCTGTGCTAGTCAGCCCTTAGCTGTAGTCCCTGCTGTGTAGAACTAGTATCACAGAATGAAAGACTGGTCTTGAGTACATGCTTGTAATGCTTCATTAGCTGTTTCATTGTAACATTTCATTGGTTATAGTCATATTTAATCCTCAAATGAAGTGTTTGTATGGTAAGCCAGGAAAGAAAATGTTTTTAGTCTGATTTCTTTGGTAACAGTAATGAAAAGAACTGTTCAATAGCAGCTCTGAAATATTAAGAGCCATCTTTCACAAGAACACCCAATACCTTCCAATGTAAAGTCATAGCAGATGTCTATTCTAAATTTATGCTGAAAGTAGGTGGGTTGATTTGAACATGCTTACCAGCTGAATCCTTCAATTAAAAGTGGAAACTATTGATTTACGGCAAACTACCTCTGTACATTTCTTACCTATTCCTGTTTTTAGCAGGGCTCTCAGATAAATTCTATTTGGGACCAATTTACACTGCTGTATCCCACTGCTGACACCTCTTGGCAGCACCTGGAAAACTTATGAATGAAAACAAGCTAAAAGGGACCCACCAGGATGCCCAGATTCATAAGAGGTGGAAAATGGAATATACCAATTAATCTGATATSACAAAATGCTCCATGAAAATGTTATGGCCTTGGAAGACATTTCTGATCAACCAGAGTATATATAATTGATCTTCAGAATCACATGYAAAGCCTTTCGAAGTTAGTTTGAATCTCTAGTCTGAGCTGAGTTTTGGTCACCTTACTGTTTGATGAAAGAAAGGAAACAAAGGATAGACAGTGGTCTGAAAATCATAGATTACGTATAAAGGGTGAACTTTTGGCTTAAACGCAGTCAGTGGGAATCCTGCTATGCCCTTCTGAGTAGCAATAAGTAGTAAGCATTTAGCCAAGTGTACCAGTAATTATTAAAATTTTTAGTAAAAGTGTGGAAAATATGCAAAATGTAGTAACTTTAAAGCTGATTAGTGAATGCTTTTTAAATATTAAACTTCATCTCCAAAATCCAGTGAAGTTGTTCAGAATAATTGTATGTTTTGCACAAAAATGTTATTTTGTTAAGCTAACAGAACATTAATATTATGTTATACACCTTAATCCTGTTTGACCTGGAAGAGAACAGAATTTTGAATTAAAAATAAACATCAGACTTCCTTAGTGCCAGAGTCACTCACCAGAGTGAACTAATAGACTGGGCTATGGGGAACAGAACTGAGGGAGATACCTCTCTATCATATTTCATAAGACTATATGAGAGAAAGTTTTAAAAGTACAGGCGCTTCAACTATGATTACTCCATTGGAAATAAGAATGTCACAGGTCAAAGCAGAATACAAAAGAATACACTAAACAGAGTCCAACACACAAGCTTGCCTTGGCACTGAATCAAAACGTTATCTTCTCGATTGCATGCCAACTTTACAAAAAAAAGAAAATAAGAGAACAGCAGATTCGGCTCAAAATGTCCGAAGAAATGTCTTCCAAAAAGCATCAGAATATGTGCAGAAGCAATTAGACAAAATAAATTAAGACTATCTTCTTTAAAAGCCTAGAAAAGTGCATGTTAAATATACATGAGCATACTGAGGAACACAATCATCGTGTAACTTAAGAGATCTGTTTCATCTGTAAGTCCTAGAAACCACTTCTAAATGAGGGTCTCCTTCCCTCCCTCCCCACAACCCAAACTATTTCATTTGAATCGGCCACCCCGACCTGAAACATGAGACTGCAATTTTTAGGAATAATGGCCACTAAAGAAAAAATAATGTCAAATTCATGCCATTTATATATATAWAAATACAAAAATTTTGCCTAGTGTTCCCTTGTTTCCCTCCAAAACCCAATATATGGGTTTATTCTRATGTATTTTGTGGAGATCTTTTCTGATACATTATCTCACTTTGCAGTAATTTACAGCTTTTCCATCACAAGGTAAATTGTTCTGCTTTGAGAAGCCATAGTTGATAATAAAAGCTGAAAAATAAAATGAAATCTAGTTTATAAATAGATTTGAAAGTTTGCATTCAGCTTTGTTCAGAAGAGGAGGGTGATCGGAGACCTGCACATCTGTGTTTGTAAATGTCTAATTCATTTGCATAATTGTTTCAAAAATGTTCAGTTCCCAGCTGCTAATAGAACTTAAGCTATCAAGGGCAAAARTATGAAAATACATTTTTCTTCCAAGATGTACAAAGATAATCTAAACACTTCTCGGTTAATTTGGCCTCTGTATCAGGCATTTCTCAGATTGGAAGGGCAAAAGACTCACGATGGAAAAAAAAATCAAACCAAACCAACCAAATAAAGTCCTACCAAATTTAAACCTAAGGTTTCTCTGCATACATTTTTAATGAACTTTAATCAAAGTTTTAGAATTAAAAAGAAAATAAGATGAAGCCTCTACCTGCTCCTCTCTATTATAAACAGCATCCCTATGGGGATAGTTTTTCTCTGCTCTGTGGGAGAAATATAACTTTTTTTGTCCTTAATTGGAAGAATGGATGGACAGTAAACAAAACATATTTAGCCATGCTAAGTATGAAATAAAGTATTTTTCTCCAGTTGCATGAAAGTCAGGAATGAAAGTTTTATGATAAGACCTGCCTTAGTAATGATGGTGTCTTTGTACTGTGCCAGCTTCTAGACAATTTAGTCATAGGTCACTGTCCTGTTGGATTATATCGAGAATAAATTATAAAAATTAATCCAGTTGTACCTCTCACAATAGTCTAAAAAATCCTTTACATAATGAGTAATCTTTATAGAGGTTTCCAAGGGAGGGCACAGACAAGGATGCCCTATTTCTAGAGACTCATGCTTCTTTTCAGTAAATGTCACTGTGGTGGGTTTTCTCTGTGAGCCAGTGACAGAAGAGGACACAGTCAGTTTTCTTAATAACTTAGCTTAGAACTGAGGTTTGCCTTTAACAGTAACTGTGTGAAGGAACTTGTCTAATAGTTTCACACTCTTTCTGCCTACAGTCCCTTCCTGAGCCTGACTGACATGGTTTATTACTTGTTCTACTTCTTACCAGTCAGGATATTATACTCTGACATAGGTGACGAGGTGTTCCAAAATGACACAGAGTGTYTTCTATGTCATATCAATCTTTCTAATATGCGATTCAAGTTTCTACTGCAAACTCACCATGCTTTCAAAGGACTCCTGTGGTGTGAGAATTTGTGGAGTTCTGGCATTTTTAGGGGTCTGTACTGGTGTTCATCCCATCTTCCAGAACTGCAGCTTTCAACCAATTTGTCAATTGGCTGGTTAGCTTACATACTCGCATACAAATACCTGTCACTTCTGACTATTTCAAATAGGCTGAGTGGACTCTTCCTTGAGTGGTATGCATCATTTCATAACCTTTGCTGTGGTTGGAAATTGGGGAATACGGGAGGGGCTTGTCTTGCAGAGTGAAAACACAAAAGATGAGAAAGTCACTAGGCTCTGTCTTGCATGCGTTTATTGCCTTTTCTCGGCAACCTGGTATTTTTCCTGAGGAAAAAAAAAAGGAAAAGAAAAGTCCTACTATAAACATTTTCTGCAAGTGCATGAATTGCATCTCTCTGAAATACCTGTATGCCAATGCACACAACATGGGAAATAAACAGGAAGAATTAGAGATCTGTGTGTCGTTGCAGGGTCACAACCTCAATGCAGTTACAGAGACATGATGGGGTAGCTTGCATGACTGGAATGGCTACGTGCCTTTTAGGAAAGACAGGCCAGGAAGGCGAGGCGGTGGAGCTGATCTTTATGTGAGAGAGCAATTGGAACATATCAAACTCTGCCTAGGGGTGGTTGAAGAAGTAGAGAGCTTATGGGTGAAGATCAAAGGGCGGGCTAAAACGGGGACACCGTTATTGGTGTCTACTATGGGCTACCTGATCACGAAGAGGAAGCCAATAAGGCCTCCTACAGACAGCTGGAAGTAGCGTCACGATCACAGGCCTTGGTTCTCATGSGGGACTTCAACCACTCTGATACCTGCTGAAAAAAACAACATAGCTAAGCACAAACAGTCCAGGAGGCTCCTGCAGTGTGTTAATGATAACATTTTGACATGGATGGTAGAGGAGCCAACAAGGAGAGGTGTGCTACTGGACCTCGTACTAACAAACAAAGAGGCACTGGTTGGAGATGTGAAGGCTGAGGAGGAGAATCAGGTTCAAGATCATTTAGGCAAAACTAACATTAACAAACCCATGGGCCCTGGTGGGATACACCCACAAGTGCCAAAGGAGCTGGGCAGATGTTATTGCTAGGACATAACTCCATCATCTCTGAAAGGTGGCAGAGGAACTGGAGAGATGTATAAGGACTGGAAGAAACCAATGTCTCTCCAGTCTTCAAAAAGGGCAAGAAGGAGGACCYAGGCAACTATAGGCCAGTCAGCCTCACCTCCATCCCTGGAAAGGTGAGGGAACAGCTCATTCCGGATGTCATCTCCAGACATATGGAGGAAAAGAAGGTGATCAGGAGTAGTCAGCATGGATTCACCAAGGGGAAATCCTGCTTAACCAATCTGACAGCCTTCTCTGATGGAATGACTGGCTGGGTAGAGGAGGCGAGAGCAGTCGATGTCGTGTACCTTGACTTCAGCAAGGCTTTTGACACTGTCTCCCATAACATCCTCCTGGATAAGCTCAGGAAGTGTGGGTTAGACGAGTRGACAGTGAGGTGGATTGAGAACTGGCTGAAAGGCAGAGCTCAGAGGGTCCTCGTCAGTGGTGTGGAGTCTAGTTGGAGGCCTGTGGCTAGTGGTGTCGCCCAGGGCTCAGTGCTGGGTCCCATCCTGTTCAACTTTTTCATCAGTAACCTGGATGATAGGACAAAGTGTTTCCTCAGCAAGTTTGCTGATGATACCAAGCTGGGAGGAGTGGCTGATACACCTGAAGGCTGTGCTGCTGTTCAGAGAGACCTGGACAGGCTGGAGAGCTGGGCRGAGAGGAACCTCCTGAGGTTCAACAAGGGCAAGTACAGGGTCCTGCACCTAGGGAGGAGTAACTCTACACACCAGTACAGGCTGGAGGTTGACCTTCTGGAAAGCAGCTCTGCAAAGAAGGACCTGGGAGTGCTGGTGGATGACAAGTTGACCATGAGCCAGCAATGTGTCCCTGTGGCCAGGAAGGCCAAATCTGGACTTGGAGTATCCTTAGGTGCATTGGGAAGAGTGTTGCCAGCAGGTTAAGAGAGGTGATCCTGCCCCTCTACTCAGCCCTGGGGAGGCCTCATCTCGAGTACTGTGTCCGGTTCTGGGCTYCCCAGTACAAGAGAGACATGGAGTCACTGCAGAGAGTCCAGCGCTGGGCTATGAGGATGATCAGAGGACTGCAGCATCTCTTTTATGAGGAACGGCTACAAGAGCTGGGCCTGTTTAGCCTGACTAAGCTACTGAGATGGGGTCTTATCCATATCTGCAAATACTTTAAGGGGCTGTGTCAAGAGGCCGGGGCCAGACTCTTTTCAACGGGTGCCCAGTGACAGGACAAGTGGCAACAGGCACAAACTGAACCACAGGAAGTTCCACTTGAAAGTGAGGGAGAAYTTCTTCACTGTGAGAGTGGCAGAGCACTGGAACAGGTTGTCCAGAGAGACTGTGGAATCTCCTTCTCTGGAGATGTTCAAAGCCCACCTGGATGCGATGCTGTCTAACTTGATCTAGGTGACCCTGCTTGAGCAGCAGGTTTGAACTAGACGGTCTCCATAGGTCCCTCCCAACTTCAGCCGTTCTATGAGTCGAGTCTATGAGTGACTCTGTATCAACTTGCATAAACACTAGATTTGTGCACTGTGCTCACCTTGTTTCTCTGATGCCTGTTGGACAGTGGGGARTTATGTTACAATGCCAGTCCTCTACTCAAATATAGGTACTGCAGTACCAGCAACAGCAGCTGGATTGCAACTCATTCCTCTCACACAAAACAAAAGTGCGCTTGATGCTGTGTATAGGCTTCCCTCTCATGCTCTCAGTTCAAACACGCCTGAGAATGGGATTTTCTTTCCTTTGAAATATTTCAAATACATTGGGCCRGAGTATTGTTTAGTTCTGAATACAAATCAGGATTGAATATGAAATGAAATGGCAGCTTATGTCTCTACAAAAACAGTGTCTTCTCAGGGGGGAAAAAGAAAAGAAAAAAAAAAAAAGAAAAGTTACATTATCTGAAGTACAACACTTCAAGGAAGGCCAGCGGAACAAGATGAGGTCTGAGGCCCCTGGTGCAGAGTACTATAGCACATCACAATGGTTGTTTATTAAAATGGTTGTTAAAAAAACAAGAAAAGATACTGAGTCCTCTACAAAACCATAGTTCAGCTGAAATTCACAAGATTCCTTTTTTTTTCTTAAACATTGGGTGACACTAGATAGGGAAAAGTTATTTATTTTATATTATTTTGTTTTATTTTATCTACAGGAAGTTTTCACAGTTCTGAACTGTAACAAAAATGTTACCTTTTTGTGTGGAAATTCCCATAAAATAAAATTCTAAAGCACTACTCTTTTTGAGTTAACTATTTCACTGTCATCAAAATGAAAAAAAAAATATAGACAGGCTATTATAAAACTTATTTTAATGTCTCTTTGGAGAAGAGAAGCCTGAGGGGGGATATYATCAATGTCTTTAAGTAYCTGAAGGGAGGGTGTCAAGGAGTTGGGGCTAAACTCTTTTCAGTTGTCCTGTGTGACAGAACAAGAGGCAACAAGCGAAAACTGAAGCACAGGCAGTTCCACCTGACCGTGAGGGGGAATTTCTTCCCTGTGAGAGTGACAGAGCACTGGRMCAGGYTGCCCAGRGAGGYTRTGGAGTCTCCTTCTCTGGAGATCTTCAAGGCCGCCGGGATGCAACCCTKTCTAACATGCTSTAGGCTGCTTGAGCRGGGATGTCGGACTATATGACCTCCAGAGGTCCTTTCCAACCTCAAACATTCTGTGACTGTTATTCTGTAAAAAGYGAAGTGTTCTAATAAGTAAAGCCATTTCAAATTGAAACATGAAAAGTATTTTCAATCTAAAAATGTGCARATCAGTCAAACTGGTGTACTTTACTCACTTGTTTTCTAAAAATGTCAAAGATCTCACTCTTGCCAAATGCATAGAGTGACATGTTCTGAACAGTGATCAATGGTTGGGACTTTGAGCCAAGAGACACAGCCTTTATGGTTATTCGGTTATTAACATTATCAGATTTGACTGTTATCTGGCATCATTAGCCTGATGATCGAGAACTGTGGGTGCGACTGCTGCTGTTAGCACCAGTAGAGATTTGGACTGCAAAAATAATAATGAACTATTTGTGCTATAAAGTTTTATTACTGTGATTCACTACTGAACCCCTATAATTACATGCACAACATAGGTTCTGGAGTTTGCTTTCTGTGTTTTTTCACTATCCCTGCTATAATGTGGTAACAAGTATTAATATTTACAATATTAACCTTAGATGATTTCTACCCCAAAATCAGAAAAAATTATTTAAAACATGTTTCTCTTAATAATATATGTGGTACATAGTATTTTTCCTCAGTTAAGGTATATTAAAAATTATGCTATATAAATGTAATAGCAAGACAAGAACTTGTTTAGTTCACTTAGGCATAACCTGCATGTAATCCTCTCATTATTAGATTATGTTTAGCTGATAAAAATTGTATGAAGCTGAATATCTTTGCTTGATTTTTACAGAGGTAGATGTTTCTAACAGTAATAGCTGGGCTGAAGAAATAAAATAGCCTTCAAGCCCACATAGAAAATCCTACATCTAGAAGGCTTAGTTTTCTACAAATTCAAAAAACTTAATTTATCTAGCACAAAAATGAATTGACTATAATGATACAAATTGTTAGAACTATCTTCATTGTTTATAAACTGTCTTTTTAAAAGGGTTAGATTCCTCATGGCAGGATGCAACTTGATATTTTGAGAACAACTACATTTTTAGCTTTTATCAAAGTTTATTATATGCATAAAGGAGCACTTTTTAATCACCTGTAGATATATCACCAAATATACAACCCTCCACATTTACCTTTAGGCTAATTTCAGTTTCATACAAAACATCACAGTAAATCCTGCATGATTGGTGCTTCATGGTTTCCCAAGGGTGTGGATTGTTTTTTCTTTTTTTAGAGACTAGAGTGTTTGTTCAAAGTTCCTTGGGAAACATGATGCAGAAGTCAAAGCGTGGTAACAGTGACATTGCTCTTAGGGTTTGACAAAGACAAAAATAATTCAGATTTCATCCTAACTGAATTAGAGTGTCGGCTCTCCACACTGGAAAAATAATGATGATCTAACCTGTGTCAGGTGGGAAGTACACTGAATAACAGATGTAATAAGGCAGAAAAAGACCTTCAAGGTTGTACTTATTGTGATAATAAGAGAGTGTTTGCGGTGTCAGCCTTTTGCTAGTCCTACTGCTTTTTGCATCTGTAGGGAAAAAACAACAGGACTGTACTGGCAACAAGCCCAGAGTGGCAAAGGCTAATTGCCCTAATTATAAGTAGGAGGCCAGGCAGGGACATTTACAGCCTAAGGCCTATCAGAAGTTTCTTCCCCTGAGAGCAGGAAGTGGGGAAGGTGATCTTTGGATCTTGCAGTGTTTTGAGGTGTTAGGAAAAGAGTTTATTCGGGTTGTAGGCAGAGTGGGGAGAACAGAATGTTGTTCAGGTTGTCATTCTAATTACTTAGGCAGAAGTCTGATTCTGATTGCTTGCAGCATAATCCCTTGTTTGTTTGTTTGTTTTAGGTTTTGACCATACTTCTTAAAGAACTATGACTTTGAGGTTGTTCTTTTATATCATGTAATTAATCAATTATATTCCTAGGGCAATATATCACTGCATATATATATATCTATATATATATAGGTTATGTCTGATATCTAGTTTTTTGCTTTGGAATTACAGTTCTGTAGCTGAATCCAGCAGTTCTGGAGAAGATCTTCTTCAAACTCCAGTGTATCCATCAAAACAGCAAGTGTTAGTTCTCAGTGTGCTTTGGGCACTAAAACTGTCCTAGTTCCACTAACAAGTTTCTCCCTCTCACTGTGAGTTTTTTCAGGGAGTCTATTGCAATGAGAAGTGTGTGACTAATAAAGCATCAGACAGCCAGTTAATATAGCACTCTGTTAAATATGTGATATTTCTGACTAACAGCTGTAGGCAGGAATATGTGGTGTAACAAACCTCTCCTTAGCTGGTGGAATTAGACTAAAAAGGTAAGTAAATCTTACTTTCTGGGGAGGGGGGGAGCAGAGGAAGCAGGATAATGCATGTGATGATTAATCAAAGTGAGAACCTCTTTTGACATGGATCCCAGTTAATAACCCTAATATCTGAATTGCATTGGAGTCAGTGTAGTACTAAGCTCTTGTTCTCACTGCCTCAAAGAACCTGCTGTCCTTTTCTATTCTCAGTTTCTGTGTTACACTAATTTAAAAAGAGAAGGAAAGTGTCAGACAGGACTCTGTTCTTAGGAAAACCACCTATTTGGGGGAGAGGATATGACAGGGCAGGCAGGAGAAGAAGCAAAGGGAGACTTGCAGAAAAGATCTGGCTGCAGTGAGTCTGCAAGGCTGTAGAGAGGAGCAGGGAACAGATGTACAGTCAGGCCTTGGAGGAGATAGAAAGTTCCCCCCCCCCAACCGCTTTTCTCTCAAGGGAAACTAAAAGGGTTTGTGCAGAGCTTGCTGCAACCTACAAAGCTATTGGGATGAATGAAAGCAGGCTGGAAAAAAAAAAAGAAACAACAAAAACGCTTGCAAGGGCACCATAGTAGACAGGAACAGCATCACATACTTTCAGCCCTCTCTTTTTTTATCTGCTGTCTTTTCTAGTCACTTATTAACTTCTTAGATGTAAAAAGTTCAAATTTTTACACTACATTCTAAAAATCTCGCTTTTTGAGTGTAAAAAGAAAAAAGTCTTATTTTATTCATAAGGACATTGCTTCAATGCTTAAGGTCCATCTCAAAGCACTGGTATACTTGGAATCCCTTTATGGTAAGTGATTATGAAGCATGGTCTGTGGCATACAACAAAGAAAATAGGTCTTCCTTTACATCTGCAGTCTTTAGATACAAAACGTATGGATTTCAGAGCGTCTTTTGCTGTGTTTTGATGAATGTGTCAAATCATCTTTCCCTGACTGTACTTGGTTAGGGTTTATCTTACATTGCTTTTTCAATATCAACAGTGCTTGACCTGGGGCTCCACAGGCAAGATTTCTGGTGTTAAAAATGAGACAACTGCCTCGATTTTTTTTTTTTTTTTTTTTTTTTGATGCACAACACTTCCCTTTGTAGTCTCTACATTTAGAATTAAGACATATTTCCCAAGATGTTCTGATCATCGTGCTGTTGACAGCCTTTTCGGAAAAACTGGCTTACTTGTGCCTTGCTCCTCAGAATACTATCAACCTTATGGAGCGGACTCTTTTCAAACATCCAGAAAGCAGCCCAGCTTACAGCTAAAGCCCTTGGACTGAGGTGGGGGGAGATAGACCTATCCCTCCTAACTGTGCTGTTGAATCAACAACTCACCCCTGCCCTTCACACCCTCCCCACAAAAAAAGCAACAACAAATGTTTTTCTACTTATGAACTAATTCCTTATGTAATTTCTATGTAGATATAATTTCATAACTTTAGATATAGAAGGTAGGAAACCTCTTGTAAGCTAGATCTGCATACAGGTATTTGCTGTCATTGTTTAGATCATTTTCCTTTACCGGAGAATAATTTGTGGAGATTATTGCTGCCTCAGGGTGCAGTAATTTTGCCTCATGTAACTGTATTCAGTTGCTATAGAACAAGGAGCCTTCTCTGATTCCAGCCTAAGGACTCGTAACTTAAACCCAGTATCCTTTCGCTGTTACCTCAAGATATTTAGCAACTAATAGTTACTAATAGTCATGGTATCAGGACTAATAGCCTATTTACTTTTTTCCTGTGGAGCTCTGAAATTGAAGAAGCAGCAGTATTGTTTTCTGGTTGTCTTAAGGTATTCTTCATAGAGCTGGAACTTTGGCTGATAATGCCAGAATCACGCGGTGCAGCAGACAACGTGCTCTGGGTTCATTGTGACAAGAAACTGCCTTACTCCACGTAATGAARTTGAAACAAAGTTTACCTATTTCTGCATATACTCTGCGGAAGCGACAGTTGTCAGTCAAGGATGCTTGACCTTTGAGTGGAGCATGCCATCCATAATTCTGAAACTTAGYTATATCTACAGGTCAGATTTGGCAAAAGTGCACTGAAAGAGCAAGGCTGTTGGYTAAAATGTGCCTTAGTAAGTGCCTTAATTCTCTATTCCTTTTTTACATAAATTGTGGCTTGTGTGTGATCTGCTTTCTCCCTGACCTTAATATGTTGCTTGTCTTCCTAAAACATAAGCTGTTTTAGCCAGGGTCTATGTGCTTTTCTCTGGACGGCTGATGCATTAGAGGAGCAAGAAAATGAAGAATACCAGATTATAACATTACCTTTCATTTCTGCATTTTTTTTGGGGGGAGGTGTTGTTTGTTTTCAGGGCTTTTCTGTGAATATAGTAATGTCAAAACTCTAAGGTAAATCGAAGAAAGGATTTTTCTGATTTTTTTTTCTTTTTTAATGCTTCTGAAAAGCTTCAACATTATATCATTTGGCAAGACACTTGTTGCAAGACATCTTTCATACAGTRTGTGTAGGCATGTGTATACATACAGTTTAAAAATAAGCTGCCTTAAAGTTCTAGGATAGCTTGAAAACACTTCAAAATTTACKGTAACAGATATACAAAATACAGATCTCCATGGAAGGCTTTTTTTTCTTTCTCTCTCATGACAAGGAATTTCAAACAGGTATGTGCAGAGGTGAAATTGATACCTTCTCAAATTTCTATCAAAGTTTGTTGAAAAGCTGCGGAATGGCTTTTGATTCTGGCTGCYGGCAGACCAGATGTTCAGTTTTTCTCTTTTAGTTAATTTTATATATTTTCCTATGTGTTGTGTCAAATGCACCCTTTTACATCAATGCTTCTGTCACTTTCTATTGTTCATGTCAAYATTCAAAATGCTGGATAAATGTTACAGGATATAATGGACATCATTTACTGATATTCAAAGCTAAAAGATGTGCATATCTTGTACAGCTTGCAGTCAAACACCTTAGAAGAAAACTGAAGTATTATTCGCCAAAGAAAAAGACCTAATTTGTATCAAATTCATAACCTAGTATATCAGATATATCTCTGCAGAAAAATGATACCTTATATCACCTACTGAATTGGGTTTGTMACGTGCTGAGCTAAGTCAGGTATATCATCCACCACATCACATACATCATYCTTAGTACTGCATGCATCACTGGATATTGAACTGGATAAATCTCTTTGTTAAAAAGGCCTAGAGCAAACTTTTTTTTCTTTCTTCCATTCACATGTTTGGCTGGATACAGATTTGGCTGTGTTCGTGTTAAAGATGCACATCCATGATAAATTAAGTGCTTGATATGCAGCTGACATAACACTTTGTGAAACACTCATACTAAGAACAGAACTGATTGTATGGGCAGATGAATTGCATACATCAACTTACTTCTGCRATTACATCTGACACATTTGCTTTCTGGGAGACACCAATCATGCGAATGGAGTGAACCCACTGTCAGAAAAAGTTTAGGTCAGCAACAGCTGTAGAGCAAGAGCTATTAGTTATGCCTGACAACATGGCTTCAGATATCTAGGGGTTTGGCATGGATTTCAGGCATGCACTGGACAAGATTCATCACCAGGAAAAGAAARGGAGGCAGAGGAGATGTTCAAACATTTTTCCTTGTGCAAAGAGAATTTTGGTTGCCTTTGTCTAGATCTTTGACAAAAGACTCCTCCAGTTCTGTCGTGCCTGCCTCTGCATTAAATTTTGCTGTTTGCTGCATGGTTGTAGTTCTAACCGTCAGTACATATACCAATTCCCATTCCTTGAACGGTACAAATACAGCATCCTACCTCTGCAGCGATGAACTGGGCCAGGGAACGCTTCCAATCTTGTTACTTTGGTTGACCATCTGCATCTTAAATAATCTGGGGAAGTGACATGCATTGGAAATGACTATGTAAAAGAAAGCAAAAAAAAAAAAAACGTCTCTGTACTGCAAGCTATCAGAAACAAGTGCTTCCCTAGGAAAATCTAATGAAGAAATTAATTATGTGTTTCCCCAAAGAGTTGGAAAGGCATTTCCTCTGCTGCAGACCTGGGAGTAAGCTATGCCCAAAGTAGAAATACTGCTGAAAAACAAGTTCCTGTGGAGGCATACAGGCATAGAGGGATAGTAGCTTTCTAGATGAATATAATTAGGATGGCAGGAAGCTTATGAATAAAACCTGTGGGAAGGGAAGAGGAAAAGTTAAGGCAATTGCTGGAATGAAGTGATATGCATAGGGCAGTGTTTAKCAGGTGGCAGTGACATATTGTAAGTGTTTCTATGGGGTGACTATTTAAAGAGAATCTGTAAGAAACAGTGATTTTGCTTACAGAAGATATTAATTAACAGTAAGTGTGCCCATTATCATCYCATAAACAGAGCACATGGCACATAGATGTGACATATATGTTGATAAAATGTTCTTACTTCCCACACTGGACACAGGCCAGTACAGCTATTACTGCTAATTTTAAGGAAAGTTTTGTTTTGTTCTAACTCATCTCTCAGAATGGTAGACTGGAATAGCAATAATTCAGCTCTATGTGAACTATATCAACTCGCCCATCCCTGCTCTTCTCTTTGTCTTCTACAGTTCTGTAGCAGCCTAAGAAATTCTGGTTAGCATGCRGTAGCACTTTGTACATCTGGCAGTGCAAGCCTGCAAGTTCTGAGTCTTTCTAGATATTTTATGGGAGTAGTTGAACCTATAGATAGTTTAGGTCCTTTTATAGAATGATGGTGTAACTCCAGTTAAGGTCTTATTGATAAGGAAGTTTTTTGTTTCACCATCACTGCAGGCCCTTATTTTCCCTCTTCTGGTTCACTTTATACATCTCTAATGTCTATAATTAAATAACATAACATTATTAAATTAAATTCCATCTATAATTAAAACATAAACAAACAAAAAACCTCATATGTTATACCTCTTTTCGTTCACCATGATATCTCAGAGTTTTACTATATAGCCTTTTCTYTTATTTGCAGACCTTTAGTCAGGTCTCATTTCCTATTCCAGTGCTACTAGTGTAACTGGATTTGGTAAACTCTTAGAGATTCTATGCTGAGGTGTCAAAGTTATATTGAAATCAAAAAATGTTATTTCTTTATTTCCTTTGGGTTCACCTCAAGTCTTTCACCTATTAGAGGAATATGTGTGTGTGTTTGTATRTATATATATATATATRTRTATAKWRTATATATATATATAYACACATATATAAAAACATTTTTAGAAAGAGATATCTTTTTCGTACTCCTTGTGAAAAATATCATCATCAGCATTACTTTTTCATTATTATTACAATTCAAGCTAAAAGCTACTTATTCTCTAGGAGAGCAGAAAAAGTTCTGAATGTTTAGCCAAGATATTCAAAGATAATCCTAACTTTTTCCATAATGAGAATATTGCTAAGAATTGAAACTTATATCACAAAAAAAATGAAGAATTTCCTTATTCTGGTATGTAACGTTTTTCTGGACTTTTTTTTCAAGAAGGTGATTTCTGCCATAAATCATCTTCTGCTTAAATCACTGATTTTTTTTTTTTTTTAAATTTTTAATGACATTAATGGCATCTTGCTTTTCTTCTTAGCAAAGACTGTGCAAGCTCTATGCACTATCTCAGATTCAGCCAGGATTTTCTTTTGTTTTTGTAGAATCTCAAGTAATAGATTCCCAGGCTCAAATTCTGCTCTCTGAGTTTATAGATAACTTGTTGCCAAATGTGGATACATGTATATGTGCAAACAGAGCTATAACTTAGGAAAGAGTAATGTTCTTGGTCCCTGCGGCAGGTTAAAAGTTAGTTCCCTCTATTCTTGTTAATGTTGAAAACAACRCAATGCGAATTAGAAAGAAGTGAGGCTTTTACTGTTATGAGTATTTCATAGATCTGGATCTGACATTGCACCTTTGGGGTAAATGGATAGAAGTTTCTTACAGACCAATCAAGCCCAAGAGCCATTYCTAAATTCCAAGATGGAAGGTTACCATAGTGTTCATTAACCAACACTAGAAGATACTCTGTATTGTCCATGAGGAGCTCGGTACTATGTACAGGAGCAATCAGCTCCCATTGAAACTAATTTCTTCCCTCTTCCTGCCTAGTTCTTTTGTTTTTAATACTAGTTTGCCTGGTATTAACTACCCTCCTATACAAGATATCTCTCTGAATAGAATAGGATGTTCTGCTCAGAATCAGATTTTTCACCAGATTGAACAAATGAAAGGCTGACTAAACACCACACAGAGGTGGGAGAAGGCTGAGGAGAGGATGAGTGAAATTTCAAAGTCAATATGTACATYTATATTTTACCTGTACCTTTTGGAAAAGCAAGTGAAAGGATTAGAGACTTCCTGGGCAAGCTAGACATCCACAAATCCGTGGGCCCAGATGCGATGCACCCATGAGTGCCAACGGAGATGGGCAGATGTTGTTGCCAGGCTGCTCTCCATCATCTCTGAAAAGTCATGGAGAACTGGAGAGGTACCTGAGGACTGGAAGAAAGCCTGTGTCACTCCAGTCTTCAAAAAGGGCAAGAAGGAGGACCCAGGCAACTATAGGCCAGTCAGCCTCACCTCCATCCCTGGAAAGGTGATGGAATAGCTCATCCTGGATGTCATCTCCAGACATATGGAGGAAAAGAAGGTGATCAGGAGTAGCCAGCATGGATTCACCAAGGGGAAATCCTGCTTAACCAATCTGATGGAATGACTGGCTGGGTAGATGAGGCGAGAGCAGTGGACGTTGTGTACCTTGACTTCGGCAAGGCTTTTGACACTGTCTCCCATAACATCCTCCTGGATAAGCTCAGGAAGTGTGGGTTAGACGAGTAGACAGTGAGGTGGATTGAGAACTGGCTGAAAGGCAGAGCTCAGAGGGTCCTCGTCAGTGGTGTGGAGTCTAGTTGGAGGCCTGTGGCTAGTGGTGTCGCCCAGGGCTCAGTACTGGGTCCCATCCTGTTCAACTTTTTCATCAGTAACCTGGATAATAGGACAAAGTGTTTCCTCAGCAAGTTGGCTGATGATACCAAGCTGGGAGGAGTGGCTGATACACCTGAAGGCTGTGCTGCTGTTCAGAGAGACCTGGACAGGCTGGAGAGCTGGGCGGAGAGGAACCTCCTGAGGTTCAACAAGGGCAAATGCAGAGTCCTGCACCTAGGGAAAAATAACCCTAGGCACCAGTACAAGCTGGGAGCTTGGGGGCTGACCTTCTGGAGAGCAGCTCTGCAGAGAAGGACCTTGGGAGTGCTGGTGGATGACAGGTTGACCATGAGCCAGTAATGTGCCCTTGTAGCCAAGAAGGCCAATGGTCTGCTGGGGTGCATTAGGAAGACTGTTGCCAGCAGGTGAAGGGAGGTGATCCTGCCCCTCCRCTCGGCCCTGGGGAGGCCTCATCTCAAGTTCTGTGTCCAGCTGGGCTCCCCAGTACAAGAGAGACATGGAACCACCGGAGAGAGTCCAGCATARGGCTACGAAGATGATCAGAGGGCTGGAGCACCTGCCCTACGAGGATCGGCTGCGAGAGCTGGGCCTCTTCAGCCTGGGGAAGAGAAGACTGACGGGGGATCTTATCAATGTGGATAAGTACCTGAAGGGAGGGTGTCAAGGGGATAAGGACAAACTCTTTTCAGTTGTCCCGTGTGACAGGGCAATGGGCAGAAATTGAATCACAGGAAGTTCTGCCTGAACGTGAGGGGGAATTTCTTCTCTGTGAGAGTGACAGGGCACTGGACCAGGTTGCCCAGGGAGGTTGTGGAGTCTCTTTCTCTGGAGATATTCAAGGCCCGCCTGGCTGCATCCCTGTCTAACATGCTGTAGGTGACCCTGCTGAGCAGGGAGGTTGGACTAGATGATCTCCAGAGGTCCCTTCCAACCTTACTGRTTCTATGATTCTATGTGCCAGTTAGTGCACAATGTTCAAATATTTGTCTGTGCAGGTAAACTTTTCTCACATATACAGAGTATTAAATTATCTGTAAAGGCTTATACGGAACAAATAATATAAACAAATCCTTAGAAGTTTGATCTACTAAATCTGYTTTATAAATTGACACAAATTTTGTTATGAGTTTAAAATGCTAAACTTTTTTTTTTTTTGCCTAGACCTGCAAACTTAAATTCACCAACAGAAGAATACRTTTAAAGGAATACTTATAAGCTATTTAGATTCTAAATTATTTTTATATTAACATTGTTAGTCTCTAATGCATTTTATCTTTTGAAGTAGCTATTTTTTATTAATAATCCAATATGTATTCAGGTAACGAGCCACTGGAAAGAACATAAGAAATTCTCTTTGCAGACCTGTACTGTGCTGCTGACACTGATGGCCAACCAAATTTAAAAATAGAACAGAGAATTTTTGACCTGCATTCTATGAAAGAAGAGGTAAACTAAAAATCAGTATCTCTCTAAAGGAAAAATTGTAGGAATAACAGGTAAAAATCTACAGACCTGCTGATATCCTCAGCTCTGCTCCATAACTAAGCAATTTCCGACTTAAAACAACTTGAATGTGGAGAGGGAAGTAGTTTGGGGGTGATTAAAAGTTCAGAGGAAGGTTTGGGGGTTGTTTGTTTTCTTTCTTTCTTTTTTTCCTCTTCCCATTCAGTCCAAACCTAGCATATTTGCTCTTGCTTCAGCTGACCTTTAGAAATCCCKCTTTCTACGTATAAATGCAGAGTGTGTGTGGAAATGGTAGAYCTCTTGTGAAAATGCTAAGAAATGCCTCCACTTTGGGGCAGCTACCAGTCCTAGGACTGAGTTCTGGGTGTAGCTGTTGAGCATTTCCCAAAAGAGAGTGAAGAAYACAAATGTCTGCGACACAGAAAGCMCAGCGCAGGAAGATGTGTCCCCTGCTCCTTGTGTAGCAGATGGGGACAAGCAGCTCTGGCCAGGCTCACTTACAAGAAGCTCTAATATTGCATGACCAAAGTTCTGTCTGTTTTTACTAAGTTTTATGGCTTTGGTTGCAATGTGTAAATTAGAAAATGCTAGGACTGCGCTAATGAGATGATAAAGGAACTGTGCAGAATTTGCCCTGAGCCCAGGAGTRGTGGTTTTCTGTCACTAGCGGTACCTAAACTCAAAGGGATGGTGTCTGATCGCAGACACCCAGACCAAAGGCACATAGACAGTTTTTCACTGAAAGCTCTCTAACTGAAGCATTGTGCTCTCTGCGAAATATATAGGAGCATGGAGTTGGACTAGGCATGTGTAGAGATGGATATGCAGCAAGGCACAACAGGATCATCACAAGCAATCATGCAGATGAGATTTCACAGCAAAATCTAAGTGGCTCAGCAGCAAAGTGGAACTGAGCTTTCAGTGCCTTAGGCTGCTAGGCAAGCAGATGCAGAAATGATATCTATTCTAACCGGACCATATGCCTTTGGACCAAAACCTGGCAAAATGATTGAAGGCTTAACAGCGTATTGCTGAAATTGTCTAGATAATTCAGATGTTGAAGAACTAGCTCAGCTCTCTTCTGGGCACTGCATTCAGAATATATAAAAAAGGCATAGCAATATCTTCTCTATTTGAATTTTATACCTGATTCCTGATGCAAGAAGGGAAAGCAAAACTCATTCTGATGTTCTAATTATAGCTGAGAGAATAGTTTGCAGTGTGTGTGCCTGGCTAATTTCACTTTTTTTAATGTTCAAGCTATACCCACAAACAGTTGGATATTTTCTTGAATATGCAGATTATTTGCAATTAGAGTCTCTCTATTTAGATATTTAATATTTAAAACCCACATTAAAACATTTGAAAGTCACTTGGCCACAAAGAAGGTGGGGGTTTTATATAGATAGAGATGATCTCTTGTCCCCCTTCCACGATTCCTTTTCAAGGAACCTTTATCATTTCAGTTATATCTGAGCCATTTTTAACAGGAAAATCCCACTTCTAAAGGAAATGTTTTTTCAACTAAAATCACTAGTGTGTGCACAGATTTTTCAGTATGTGGCCTGCCTTTTGTAGGATCCCAGAATACAGTTAAACTGGAAATGTTTACAGTACACATCTAGGCTGCCATTTGGAGCAGCCTTCTGGCGTTTTCTGGGGCCAGATCCCTGGCTAGTGTGAATGATGAGGACCAGCATGCTGTCTGGTGATGTTCAAACACTTTTTCTAACTGCGTTAAGTTACTTCACAGAGGATTTGCAAAGGAATACGATTTCAGCTACTTCACATTTGATTTTTGAATGGAAGTAAGGCTCAATCAAGGCAAGCAATGTAGGAATATTCAAGTTATTATATGATTCCTCAGTTCAGATTGGGTGCATATTTTCCTTTTTCTGGGTATATGTAAGGCAGAAAGTTTTGTTCGTATCCAAGAGGACAATATCACAACTAACAAGATTCGCACTCTATCTTTAATCAGCGCCTTTCATAAGAAGAATAATGCATCTGTAACATCCATCTCTGTTTCTAAAAATGTTCTAATCACAGGTTAGGAATTGACCTCCAAAATTTAAAGAGAAGAACAAACATGAGTAGACAGAAAACTACTTGATATGAGTAATGAGGAATGGAAATAGCTGTTCTTCTGAATAACCAAAGGTAGAGATTTTTTTCTAAGTKCTTGCAGATCACTTTTTTTTCTTATTAATGATATAGACTTTTTAAGTGCTGTGGAAATAGAAGTCAAGAAGTCCACATTCAGTAGAACTGACTCACATACCTACAGCATATGTGCAGAATGGTTATTAGATGCAGCCATGTCAAAGCCCTTAGAAATTAAAAAATATATATTTTATATACATATATATACGCAAGTGTGTATGTGAATGTCTATATGTGTATGTAAGGTTTAGGGAGAATGGGAATTCTCTTCTATGTAAAAATATGAATAACAAAGTCCAGGACACAATGTATAGTAAATTAAGAGCCTGAAGAGCAGATATGAAAGTTGGAGGGCTCAATTCAAGAGAGCAAAAAAGAGAGATGCTATTATACTGTCATCTGGATAATTTATGAGACAGATGCTTAGCCTCCAGATGCAGGAAGCCATTGGTCTGAGAATCATGATGAATGAGTTGGGATAAACTAAAATGTTGTTTTCAGCTGATGAATTCTGTCCTGATTTAAAAAAAAAAAAATACTTGCTGAGCAGGAAAGTATCAAGAAAAAGTAAAGAAAAGAACGATGAAGATGAACTAAGGTAGAGAAGAACTTAGCAAAGGAAGATTGAAAACACTTCAGGAAAAGGATGGCTAACATAACAAGCATAAATGGTTACAATGTAATCAGACTTTAATGTGTATGCAAAATATAAACAAGTTCAAAGAGGTACTATACAATGCTCAGGACAGGCATAGACTTAGTAAACACAAAAGACCAGATACAACCTCTAGATTAGAAAGCTCCAAAACAACTGTAGTCTGGACAAGAACACATTTGGATTGCTGTTTGGTACCCTTATCAGATTAGGTCCATTGACTAGTCTTGGAAATAAGAAATTGGGTTGGATAGAKCTTTGGGATTCAGATGATCTGAACCAAGCTACTAAGAGTATTTTAATTTTTCCTTTACAAGTTTCTGAATGCATACAGTTTCCATGCAGAAGTTTGCATCTCTTATTACAGTGGYGTTTTAGCATCTCTTATCCTAAAATTCCTCACTGTGACTTTCTCATGTATGCACAAACAGTGCTGTCAATAAAGCTGTACTGTCTGCATATTCAAAATTACTCAAAATTTTGCTCCAGTTTCGTAGAAGTGAATTGTATCAGAAAAAAGCCAAGGAGGAGGGGGACACTTTGAGGAAAAATATCTTGCAGCAATCAAAATGGCTCAAAACCTATGAAATGAGACTTATGATAATAATGAATTGTTRTAATAATCTTTTCCAAAGCACTGATAAAATAGTTAGCCACCTCATAATTCTGTGAAAACAAGGAGAAATACTTTCATAAAATCAAATTTACTGCGATAATATACCTGCTAATTAAAAATGAAAGTAAATTGTATATTCCTCTTCCAAAATTGTTTTAAGCAGTAATTTGYATTTCTTTAATGCAGTAAGAAAAGTGGGAATATTTTATAAATAAAAACATTTATTTTATAAATGGGCTCATGTTACTATAAACAGTTCATAAACTTAATCTTTTTCCACAATTATTTGTGAGCCTGTAGTTRTAAATCCAACTGAATGGGAGTAAACTATATTGCATTTATATTCTTTTCTAGTTACAGGAAGCACTAAAAAAAAACAAAACATTTTCTCTGATCAAGCATCCAGTTACTATAAGATGCACTGTTCCTAACAAGTCCCTAATAGTTAATATTCATTTCTCCACTGTACTATTAGTTTGTCCTCYGCCTGGAGATGAGGAAGCCTAACTCTGCAATTGAATCAGGTATTGGGCATGATTCTTCAATGAATGTAGTTATATACGGTGGTGAAAGTGGCATTAAATCCATAAAGCTATTCAAAATAGGTATAAAATATATAAAATAGTACTCCCTGCTATACTAGAAGGTACGAGCATTTAGCTCTATGAGTTCAGGATGAATTTTGCCACTGGCTTGAGCGGCAGCTGAATCAGGTCTAGGTCTCTTTGTGTCTATAAGTAATATGGATACGTTCTGGCTGGCCGGTGGCTTCTGCCTTGATGACCTATGCAGAGTCCAAAAGAATTTACCTAAGCCCTGCACTGGCTAAATTCCCAAATTCACTCAGGTGCTGCCTTATTTTTGCAGTTTTATGTATTTGTTTGGCCTATCCCTAATGCTATGTGTATAGTTATTGGTAGCCACAAAGCTGAAATGTAGCTGTCTATATTTCATAAGAGCTGACACTTTCAATAATTTTTTTTCAAAATATTGCAGCCTAAAATAATTTCATAAGCAGGTTTATAACAGAGTGAAAATATCTTAGGATTCGTATATTATTTTTAAGCCTCTAACACATCCAATGGCAACAATATTAAAAAAAAATCCCTTATCATACTGGCTTTATACAGATAGTCTTGTTTCTTGGTAACACTGTGAATTTGCTACAGGAAGCCTTCTAGAATTTGAGACATCACCTTGTGGCAAATTATAATTAGCTCTGCATTATTTACAACATGTGATTAGAAACCAAGAGATTTTTCAAAGGTAGCATAAAAAGTTGCATTGAAGGTAATAATGATTCTTTTGGAGAGAGATTCGTTTGTTCATTTTTAGCATCCTCATAAATGTTTAAAGAATATAAATTAGGCTTCCAAGCCAATTAATTTGTCTGTTTCTCATCTCCAGTGATGTATTTTAATTATACTTTCATAACTCTAAGCTTCAGAACAGAATAGAGTGAGCACTGATAATGAAAAACAAAACCTGCAAAAGTCCGAAAGGGCAATAGAACAAATTCTACAGTTTGGGGTCTTAGACTCATCATATTTTATTTTGATAATGTAARTGTTTTACATTGTAAGCAGCTGTAATTTGGTGAAGTATGAAAAGCTCATATTATAATTTGGGTTAAAAGCCTGGTTTGGTTCACCTTCAGTGTTACTGAACAATAAATTTACTACTTGAAGTAAAATCAATGTGTTATATGTTTTGCACTGCAAGAAACAGAGTTAGTTAATTAGTGGTTTATAATATATGTTGATATTAAACAATTTCCTATGTTTCAAATCAGTTTGCTCCTCAGAGTTCAATTCTTTGTCTAGTTTTGATATAAAATATGCCTAAAATTTAGGATATATAACTGCAAAATGATTTGGAATTGATTGAATGATGTTGAACATTRAAATGGAGCTTCGTGCAAGAGAGTTAATTATTTATGACAAGCAAATTCCAAAGCTAGCTCTTWCTAAGAATTTTACCAATTGCATAAAATTGGCACTCAGCAGTAATAGATAGCTATTACTTCTTAGAGTATTGGTCTTAGTTACTTCTAAGACTTCCCCTCTGTGTTCCCCTCCTGCCAAGAGCCCACGGCCAGGCAAATCTAGCTTTTGTAGCACAGAGTTGATGGTAGATACAGATAAATGGTTATAGAGAACGGCTACTAAAGAGTAGACTACTTTGGCTCTTGTAAATCTCTGCCTGGCAGTCAAATGTTCTCTTTCTCATCTGTTTCAACTCTTTCCCTGAGCCTTATGTATTTTTGTTTGACATTCAGTGAACGATCTCTTTCTGCAGCAGTAACCTGCTCACACAATTTCAGGGACAATTCCATTTTGCAGACTCCTAAAAATAGGTTATAAGTGAGGCTGTAGCAAACAGCTGCTACTAGAAAAAATGGAAAAATATTTCATTTGCATTTGTTTCTTTCAAATTTGAGAGAGATTTTTTTTTTTTTCTTTTTTCCTGCAAAGTTGAGTTGAGGGGAGTTTTAAAAGTGAAATATTTAACCAAATTCAACCCTTTCCTAACATCTCTCCAAGGGTCATAATTAGGGTACTAAACAGAAGTTCTCTCTCCAACCCCCTCAGGACATGCATAGGGGAATAATAAAAGGTAAACATGAAGTATTCAGTCTACTTTTCCTGTCCTTGAAAATATACAAGTATATGACAGATGGGTAAATAGGAGAAGAATGGAAGAAGGATGTATGAACAGTGAACAATATCGTGGTAAAATAACGGGATATTTCAAAGAGCCAGCAATCTTTTTCAGCATGGCAGTCATGGAAAGTCATAAACACAGTTAATTRTTGTTACATAGGTAAACAAGAGGAAGAAACATTTTCATTTAGGTTTGTTTTTCACCACTCTAATTGTATAGAGGTACCTTTTAAAAAGTATATATGTAAAAGATCTTCTCCCTACTTTACATCTTTTTGACACTAGGGCAGCAGAAAAGGTGTTAGCATAGCTAAAATTAGACCTCTTTTTAGCCTTGTYGGCCCTTCATATTGCTGTTGGTTGACTTGTCCTGATGATCAAACCTGTTGGAATAATCTCTTTGCTGTACATATTTGCCTTTCTTATTTGGGTCAAGAGAGTTCATGTCAGTAAATATTTGCTGCCTGTAACTTAATCAATCTACTTTCTGGTTTATGAGCACCTTGCGCATAAATTAACAAGTGAAATTCCTAAATTCCAAGCTCACTGAGGGAGTGGATGCTAAACCGAATTCTAGATATGTATTTTTTCCCAGTGGAATCTATTTCTAGACTTCTGCAAAATCTTGCAGCCCAGATCTAACCCTTTTTGCCCTCTCATCTGTCCTCATTGCCAAGCTGAAGGTCTTGTTTCTTCCGCCCTGCTTCTATCATGGCAGCYTGGGGAAGAAGCTGGAAAGAAGTAGAGCTAGTGCTTCATAATTTATGATGTTGGAGCTGGATATCCCGATTAAAGGGTATTTTATTTATAGATTTATTTGCTCATAACTTCCTCTCTGCATCTTTCAGAGATTCATTGCTTTGAATGCTCTCCAAGACAACATACCCCATTCTTCTTTTATTTTTGGTTTAATGACCAGGAGATTATGTGCAGGAAGCTCCTGTGTGAGCACTTTATTCAGGAGTGGGATTCAGTGGGGCTAAATGTGCAGGGTAAGGGCATAGTCAGTAAGAGAAAAGCAAGTAGAATAACACAGACCTACATTCATGGTTTTCAGGTGGAACAACATATTTAATTAACATGTGTTGTCAAATAGTCTATAGATGCAATTAATCATTCTATAAGTAGAAAGGAGTGATGAGGAAAAGGTCATTCCTGAGAAATTTTGCAATATGCAGACCTCTTTCTTTGGATCTTCATAGAGAAAGGAGGCTTTAGTCACTGGGGAGCCTAGAAATAGTTAGCTGAACACAGTCACTTCAACCTATGTTCCTRTACCAAATAAGGTGGCTTTTCTTTTCCCCTTCAAAAATGAAACATTTTTAGACTTCTACCTGGGCATTAACGACATCTGGTTTCTTCTAGGCATAATTTAAACAGTGATAGGTAAACAGGCTGTTTATTTTTAGAAATAAATTTTCATCTCTTTTTGTGAATTTTTCATTGACATTTGAGAGTGAAACTAAAAACTTGTTTTTTAAAAAAATTGCTTCCTATGCAAAAACCCCAAGGATTTTTATTGTTGTTGTTGTTTTAAAAAGATTCAGAATATTTCTGTGATTTCTATAATGACTTTTTCATCATCATCAAGAAAAAGAAAAATTGACCCCTCAAACCAGTTTAACAATATTAAATCCTTTAAAGTCTGAGTTTGATGGGAATATATTTACCAGATGAACATATTCTTCCATGTAGAGAAAATAAATAAGTAGCTGTGAGCTCAAAACTCAGGCTGTGCCATCGGTTTCTGGTTGATTTTTTGACTGACCACAAGTTATGTGGTCTCATCTAACTGACATTAAATGACTGTTRACTAACATCCTTCAAGCAAATGCTATGTTTGTGATTTCAAAATGAACCTTCTGCAGCTAATATCTATTAAATGATTAAAATGATCTGTTTTAATAAACTTTTCAWGCACTAAACTTGTTTTTTAGACCTTTTTAAAATTTATTCTTGGCAATTATTCACTAAATGTTCAACTTTAAGCAGATACTTAACTCTTACTGAAATTAAGAGGACTGTCCCTAAGTTTCCTTCAAGTGTTTCCTAAATTGGAGGTTCAAAAGGGTGAGAGAACAGTCAGTTCATAGCAGGCAGGCATGTTTAGAACATTTTAAAAGTACATTACTTTTGTCTTTTCCAATAATGATTTAAACAACATCAGATTAATCTATATCCAAAAAAATAAGACCTTTAACTGACATTAAGAGTTCATAAGAAAAGTTTCTTGTCTATGCAGTTGTTTGCAAAAATTGGATATTATCTCCACCAAAAAGAGATCATTTTGCTCCCATTGATGACGATCTACGTTAGTATTTACTCTCTCAAATGCACATTTTCTAAAGACCTAAAGAATTCAATTTTTTTGACGTCTCATAGTAAGTATTAACTCCATATTTATCACTAACAAAGAGTTGAAGTAAAATGACTTAATRTTTAACAACTTTCTATGAATATAGTTATTTGTTGTGACAAGTGTAGAGTAACATATGAGTTTAGAAACTACCTCAAATTACACTGTGATTCAAAGGATGTTTAGAAACCAAAATTTCTACRTTTCTGTAGGTGCATAGCACTTCTTAAAAAAATGAAAGCAGTCTACGATTTGTTAATTTGTTGGAATTTAACAAATATTCTCCTAAGGATCACAGAATAAGCATTGAAAATATGATTTGTGGTTTCGAATAAAATAAATATATTGTTATTGAACTTTCAATGCTCTTACAAATCCATAGAGAGGTTGTCTTCTGTAGATTCGTAAGTCTGTAGAAATGTTTTTAGAACATTACGCTTTAAAATAAGATATTAGAGAGAGTGCCAAAAACAGATCTGAATTTAAGGATGCTTATATCTAATATTTAGGTCAGTTTGATGTAATAAAAATGATGTGTGTATACATCAGGCAAATATGTGTGTGTGTGTGTGTATATATATATAAATGTATATGTATAGAACGTGAATAAATGCAGTTCAGGTAAAGTATGATGTTAGCATTTTAGTGTAATACTGAGGAAAGTAATTTAGGCTAATGGATAGTGGTCACAGAGAACATATCACAAGTAYCCATTGATGTGAAAGGAACTTGGAACATAATCAATAACTTTTTGGTGATACACAGAGGTGGTGTCTGCGATAGAGAGAAACYCCAGCAATCAGAAATGATTGCATGCAGTCATTTCAGACCTCTTCCTTAGGTGCTATTCTCATTACACTTAGCCAACCTTTAAATTGTTCTGGCAAAGTAAAATTTATGTCAAACAGATTCCTGGTATGCAAGCTGTCAAAGAGGGCGAAAAGAGTTGTCATCAATCCAAGCAGTCACACCATCATAAAGACATACAAGGTTGTGGCTTCAAGGTACTTTTCCACTGGCAAAAAGTCTAATATAAAATATTTCTGGCTCTTTCTGCTCCAGACTTCAACTGCTCTTTTCCACCCCTCTGCAACAAGTCTTTACTCCTTCAGTTGTATTTGATGTGTTTGGCTGTGTTTAAATCTCATTCTATRTAATGACCAATTTTTTACAAAGCTCTAGTATTTTTGTTTTGTATTTTAAACCAGTTGACTTTGCTCCAGTTTATATACATATTTATTTATGTATTTATTTATTTGCTGCCCCTTCTTTTCCTCATAAAGGGCTAAGACAATAATTCYTGTATTTGAGCCAGACTAAAAGGACCCTATATTTTCTGAAAACAAAACTATTACAGACTTTTTTTTGCAGAAGTATGCATCCTTTTATGACAGTTTAAATAACATTTTTATTTTAAAGTATATATTTCATTTAGGCTCYGCAGATGTTTTGTGTTGTGGACTAGTATTTGCTTTGAAGACCTAATGAAATTCATTTCACTTAGAACCCATAAAAAAAGAGGATTTGGCTTAAAATTCAAATTATTTGCACTTTTTCCCCCTAAATCCAAAACTTTGTTTGAATATTTTGGCAGCCAGTCCATCAGGAGGCTGCCATTTATTATTTATACCTGTACAGTGAGAAAACACCAGGAATGACAAAGATTGAGAGAAACTTGTACTGGTATTTCCAGGGAGAGTTTCCACTGAAACAGGTGGACTGTGAATCAGATGGCTTTTTAACTGATAGCAAAAATGAGATTTAAGGGACATGCTGGTTAAAAACTGGAGAGAACAAGCTATATATCAATAATAAGCCCTAACGATGCTAACATTAAGATAAATAACATATTAAGGCAAGTGTATTCTCTCTTCCTGGGAAACTCTGTGTTAGGACTGSATGACTTTTTAAAATCTTATACCTTACTCCAAACTTATACCTGAGTTTGACCACAAGCTATTCATTGGATGCCAGGACTGGAATTAGAAGTACTGCAACCTGCATTTAATAGAAGGTCAAAGAGCGTAATGATACCTTCTGGCCTTAAAATGTCTAACTCTGCTATAAAAAAAGGCTATAATGTCTAGCAGAAATTTTAGTCAGTTACATAAGTATTATGTGATCTGTTGTGCAGTATTCATGATGGCCTTTTATTGTTTTTAATAAATATAAAAATGAAATTAGTACTCATTAAATATGATGARTACTACTTTTATATTGTACTTTTATCAGTTAAATGCAGTAGCTCACCTTTTATAGTCTATGCAGGACTGATCATTATAGATGCATTCAAAATTTGTTTCCTCCTAAGCACATCTATATAAGTCATGCATCTATCAACTTCAGGTAACAAATTTATCTTTCCAGTTACTTCTGGGCTTGGCTGAGGGTCAATTTGGGTAGTTTTCCATCCATTCTCTCTTAAAAAAAAAAAAAAATAAAAGAGAGAGAGAGAGATGTGGCAGGCATGGAATAATAAAGGTGGCAGAATAAGCACCATCGAAAGTGATGTACAGCAAAGGAGGAACCTCCTACCACAGCTGAAGGGCAAAGCAAGAGGCAATGTGATTTGAGGATACCCATGTTCTCCAGCTGCCTCCCATCAGAAAAGAAGCAAAAATAAAAGCTGGTGAAAAGGCAGAAAAGAAGGTCCATCTTCTCATTATCCTGAACTGTGTAGCATGTTATCGATACGCTTTAACTCTTTCAAGGTTCCATCTGGGAGATCAGGCTCCCTGTGGAAATAGGGCTGATCACCATGTCATAACCTTAATTCCTGCACTGTACTTGCAGGGAGCAAAATCCTGTCCTCCTTGCAACGAATTAGTAGGAACATCATCTTCACTATGCTTCGCTGCGTATGGTCATTTGCCATAAAATCTGTTAGGTTTTCCACACTGAAATGGTTCCAGGTTTTTTCAAAGTAGAGTTGTTAAGATAGTGAAGGTCATATTTTTATAGGAATGTTGGCAATAATATTAAGCTGCTTTTTGAGCCTGAGGAATAAAAGGAATTATTTTGTTAATAATATTTGGTGAGAATGATCTAGCTGAGGCTCTGTCAGCCAAAAACAAAGATGTTCAGAAGTTGTGCCTGAATTTAGACTGAGGGTCCATGACACCTTTTTGCAGTTTGTCTAATTTTATGGTCACAGTTGTATTGCTCCCAGGAGAAAAGTTAATTCAAAAAGTCCTGGGGGGAGAAAAAGGGGGAAAAAAAAGGTTAAGCTTTCCTGTTAAAATTATTGTGGTCCACTCTTTACTTTATGATTATCAATATGAATTTCTTGTACCTACTTATTCTGGTGCTGGATAGCAAGGAAGAAATGCAATGTTACAACAAAACAAACCAGCACCTTGCTTTCTCAGCCTCCCTGTTTCAAGCAGTTGTTTTGTACACTGGTGTGAGGAACCCCAATTAAAAAAAAAGGGGGCGGGGGGAAGAAAATCTGCCTCTGTGGCACCTTATTAACCTGAAGCAGAATACGAATAACAACGTGACAAGCAGCAACTGTCCACCTGTATCCTGCCTAGGGCATCAGAGAGTATTTACACTCCTAAACTTTCCTGAATCTCATTAACCACTCAGCCTTGATGCCACCTCACGACAGTGAGTACTCCATGCTAATTAAGCTATATTAAAAAAAATATGTGTCTGTATATATATAACGGCTGGATGAATTGTCATTTTTCTTTATTCTGTTATGCCAGATTTACTGTTTGCTTGAGTAGGAGTAGCAGAAGGTTAGAAATAAGTAAGTTAAGTCCTCAAAGTTCCCTTTTCTTCCCACTTCCCCAGCTCCCAGGAACAGCGTCAATCTAAGTGTAAAACAGGCAGGAAGCTGGTGTAACCACACCATTTGCCTTGTCTGTATGGCCTTGTTTGTAACTACGTACAACGGCTTTCTCTGCTTGACCCAGACAGGTGAGCTCTTGGAACGACGGTCGCTGACTTTGCCTGCAACTTATCGCCGTTAGGCAGCAAAGTCTCCGCAGTTTCCACCGTTCCTTCGCATTATGCAATGCAGAACGGGAGGCGGCATTCCCCCGCTATAGTATCCTTCCCTTTTTGAGATCTGCTACGAAAGCTCCCACRTGGTATATTTGCTGCTGTATGCCTTGTAAAAATAATGTTTCTATTAGTGCATTTATCCAAATGTTCTATGAAACTCTACAGACTTGGAATAAACTTAATTACTGTGTAGAAGACTGTTTGAGTGCTACTAGGATCTCACATTTAAAGCTCATTTATTTTGCAGTGCTATAAAACCATCTCACTAAAGATTTCATAACACCTTTACTCAGGTAATGTGCAGAATTCACCTGCAGCTTTGCCACACATTTCTATGTCTGAGGTAATATAGCAATGCAATTATATGTCTAATTTGGTGGAATCTGGAGCATTCTGAGGTAGAATAGTTCCAGATTTTAGCCTTTGCATTTATTGCTACATGCATGCATATATATATATATATATATATATATATAGGTAAATTACTATGGGATAAATAGTCTATTAGTTTGCGTGTGTGCAGACACTACCACTGCGTTTATTTTCAGAGTTTCAGCTGTACCCTAAACATTGATTTTATGGGGATAATCAAAATTATGGAAGTCAGATGGAAGCTTGACTGTATTATGTGGTATATATTGTGTGATAAATGAAGTTCTGCTGTCTGGAGAAATCTTGTAAGGATAACACTATTGGTATAACTATTGCTCTGACTACTCCCACAGTCTTATACCATGGAAAACCGTATATGATTTTATAATATATCATGCTATCTGTATATCATGTTATCTTTCATATTAACATACTGCTCATCAGCACTCTCACAAGATGTTATTTACCCATGTATTTACCATCATTTGTTATTTTCATGAAATTCTACAGCATTTGATATTTGTTTATGTTCAAAAAGAATACACTATACTTACACTTTCTTGAGCTAATGTATAAATCAGATTGACAATGAAATCTGATAATAAAGTAATCAAGAAGTTAAAGATTGTAATTTTCAGCTAAAGATTATAAAATTAATATTTTGCATGGATTGTGTTATGCATCTACGTTAATAACAAACTTAGCAGAGCAGACAGATCAATTGATGAAGCAATGAAGTGCAATGTGAACATGCTGTTTGTCTTACTGTTGGTTGGATGTTAAGTAGAATATATTGGAATTTGAAAATTAACATTTTAAATGTTTTCATTTCTTTCAGGCTGCTTGTGGTCTTTACTTTAAGCTCTTCTTAAAGAGGTACTGTTCTTTTATAGCTTCACTAGTATTTACTTTACTTAAATATTCCAACTGGAGGTTGGAACAATTATGCCTGGTAGTACACAGACACAAAATGAGATGTTTCTGCCTCAAGCAGCATACAGCTGAAGAGCTCCAATAACACTATGAATGCTGAGATGCCAGATTGCAAGGGCAAACTCTGCATTTATTGAAGTTGATGGCAAAGCTTCTGTTGTCTTTAGTCAAGCTAGGATTTCTTTCTAAATATCTCTTAATAAAAAAGTTTTATGTAGTAAGTCAAAGAATGAAGTAGGATAAAGGCAAGCAAGCTAAATGAGAAGAGAAAAACACTATGAAGCTGATCTTAAATGTGGAACTTCAGCATATTGGGCACTGCAAATGATGGAAGTCTTGCATATATTCTCCTGAAAGCTAAGCAATAATGAAAAGAAGTCCAGAGTTCCCAGTACTTTTAATCCTATAAGAAAGCAAAAGAATAGAAATGAGAAAGGTAGTGAGACGAATTAGTGTAGGAACTCACCTTTTGAAAGCAAGACACACCTAGCACATCCTACCATAATAAAAAAAATCAATTAATAACAGTACAAGTACCATCAGTAACGGGAGAAAAGAGGAAATGCAGATGAGTCACTGATTGTGACCTGTACTGTGAACAAGAGCTAACTTTGTTTTAAAGAAATCAGATGTAGTAGAAATCTTATGCCCTTGTTCCTTGGTATGAGCCTCAGAAGTCTGAATAAGAAAAAGGATTCCAGCCATGCTTTCTGCAGTCGGTGAATGTAGTTTTTGGAGGAGCCTGGAGAAGAGTTTCTCTTCTTTTCATGCTGTTTGTATTGCAATGATGCTTTAGGACACACCAGTATTCCTCTGCAAATTCTTTTTCTTTTGATTTGCTTCTTTCTAGTCATTCTCACCCTACTTAGGGCCCAATCATCCAAAGAGATTAATGCCTACGCATTGCAGGAATATTAGGATAATATGAATCTCCTTCATCTGTATGATACAGTACTAAGGCCCTCTCAGTTATCAGCTGTGAGAATAGACTGAATGAGAGGAAAGTCTAAAAACTCCAAGTCTGAATGATTGCAGGGTTTTTTTCTTTCTTTTTTTTTTCCAATCAGCATATCAGTCACTAAACTTGACTCTGAGTAGGTAGATGGTCTAAGTATTGCCTCTGTCAATCTCAAGTACTGCTCTATAGCATTGCAAATGAAGTGCTGATCATCTGGGGTCTGCTTTAACACCGGGCTCAGTGACAGCTCAGATTATTAAAGAGAATGTTCGCCTGTAAAGTCGAAAACTGCTGCTTTAATGTGTCAAGAAATCTTTTTTGTGTGTGTGTTATCTGCCAGACTTGCAGCCTCTGCTGGAGATGGGTCAGAGTTTGCATCTGAACACTTATTCTGATAACCCTGTGAGTTAAACAAGACTGCAAATCCTGCCAGATCACTGTAATTGCAAGTCTTATCTGTTTTATAATTCTGTTCATCTCCTTTGTTACTGTCGTCTTTATATATGCTCACTTTCAGTATATAAAGATGCAAAGTGACATTTAGTAGAGATTAGGCACTTCTATAAATGATCAGATTTTTCTGCTGCAGTGTTAGGCACCAGCACATCTCAAAGTATAAAGGTTTATGTAAATTCAATGCCTGCACGTCTAACAGAGAAATGTTATTTTCAAAGATGTAAGATAATGCGTTCTCTTTGTTTCTAAGAACCTATCTGCTGGGTGTGCATCACCAGTCACATTAAATATAAACCTCATCTTGGGACTTATGACGTAGGAATATCCTTGGGCCATATGTCATTATTCTGCAAAATATATATGCAAAATACATATGCAAGTGTTTACCCTCCACTAGGCTGCTAGATTTTCCAGAGCACTTAGAATCAAGTAACGGACTAGAGCCACAGTGCGAGGATATAGCAATGGCTGTTGCCTTTGTGTATGAGCTATGCAGTTCAATCCAGCGTGTGTGTCAGTAGGTGTGTGTTATATAGGCAAAAGACAAGCTGGCTGAAAATTGGAGAGGTATGACCCGCAGTCCTGTCACACTTGAGTTCTGGCTGCTGTCCTCAAACTACATTTAAAATAACAGTAAGGTAGTAAGTATATTATATACCTGTTGCAGTGGAATTTGTTAATATGACTGCTAGAGTTGTCAAGGTATAAGGGAATATGACCTGTCACTTTAACTTCCCTGCCTTCTACATGCTTATGCCAAAGAGTTCATCAGGGTGTACTGGCTGTGGAGTGCATCATCTCACAACTGAGCTCCGAACTAGTGTGGTCGTACATTTTCCTTCTGGTCTGACACACGTCCTGCTTGTGAAATCATGATTTGACGTTATATTATGCATGCTATTAGAAATGAGAGAAATACCCAGAAATAGTAGTGCAGATTGGTCAGGGTATTCATTGAAGATCCTTACGCGTTGGCTATCCTTATGTCATTCATTCCATATGAACCCTATTTATGCCTTATTAGTTGAATATAGTTCTGCAATAATCATCTAAGAAACAGTATTATCCCACTCCCTACTCTTGTAGGACATCAGTATAGTCTTCAATGAGGTGATAGAAAAGATGGTGGAGCAAAACTATTCTTGTAGCTCTGATGAAATCACTTTTGACAAGCCAGTCATCTTGCTTATTATTTCTTTAGCCTTGAATGTTGTATAAGCAAAGAGAATACAAATACCATGTTAAAGATTCAAAATAAATTATTTAGCTGCTGCTCTTAATGCTTTTTTKGGGGGTTAATCATTGCTGATTCTCAGTCAACAGGTGGTGGTGACTTGAATAGCTTGAATTTTAGAAGAGTTTCTTTTAATTTATAGAGCTAAATGTGTTCTTTCTTCCATTGAATCTTTGACAGTGTTCCATTTTAAGCTCAGTCTAAACTAATTTCACCACAGAAATGCTTCTACAAGCAACATTCTTTTACAAAACTTCCCAGAGGCACGTTGAGGTTGCAGTCATCCATAGCAGATGACAGCTTCTGCATGATGTTCCCTTCTCTTTGATTGAATGCTAGTAGAGCCCTTGGATTGCAAAGGACTCGGCAAGTGGAACCCTGTCAGAAGGAATATTCTGTTTAACAGTAGATATTTGAAGTAAGTCCAGTATGAGCTGAGGGAGTTCAATTTTCTGGTATTCTCAAGCACAACGCCAGAAAATGAAATTCTTTTTTCTCCTCTGCTGCTCATAAGTCTTGCATACCATCCTGTTTTATAAAGGAATACATGGGAATAAAGTAATTTGATGTTTTTACTGCTGTAGAGCTGTTTCTGTGGAACATGGTTTTGCAGCATCCTTTGCACTCTGATAATGCTCGCATAGCACTATTTTAAGGAAACTATTAAAATAGAATGAAAYGTTTCTATAACCTGTTTGGTATATTCTCTACAGCTTTTATTTCACCTCTTTTCTTTATCTCTGGATAGAATAAAGTGCTAGATATTTAATAGCTGAAGAATATAAAGCTTGGCTACGAGTTTACTGCTGCAGGACTATACTATAAAGAAGTGTGCTCTGCATTAATGAATACTGAATGCAGTCATGCAATGTGACTTCGTAAGTCAAAAAGAAGGGGGAAATCGAAGGTTAGACCCCCTTTTTTCCAGTGTATGGGGTTGTTATTCCTTTAGAAATGTCAATATCTGAATGCAGCAAGGAGGAAATTTTCATTTACATTTTATTTAGACCATTACTCATGAAAGCATCGATTTAAGACAAAATATCTTCATCAGATATCATAACACAAGTGCTCTGAGCCCGGCTGCAATCCTCCAATACTGAGTTACTTTGTTTCCCAGTTTTCTAAGTAGCTGCTCAAACTGTACATACATATCTTGATTTTGAGTAACCCAATAGCTAAATGAGCAAAATATGCCATTATTCAGCTGTATTCGCATTTGTTTGTGGAAACCTCTCATGGCTACTGTTCATCTCTAGCTCATGTACCCATAGCAATTCTCATCTGTAGTTCATCAAATGCTCTTTTATAGAAGTGTACCCAATTTCCTTCTCTTGGTGCTGTTTCCTAGCAAGGCCATGGCTACTGAAAAGCTGCTTTCGAAGATTCAGAAACAGTGTCTGTCAAAACTGTGAAGAGAGTGGGACTTCTGAAGTACAGATATATTTTTGCAGAGCACTTGTAAATGAAGATTAATTATTTGTGCATTGGAGGAACAACTCTCTCTCCTTGTTTCCATGGTCATCATGTGTCTGAGCTCTACCTAAACACTGCTCCGTGCAACAGAGTTCAATAGACTCTTTCCTTGTTTAAGCTGCCAGCCTGGAAGCTTGCTCTAGGCCTCACCAATTAAGCTGGGCTCTTTCTATCTAACATGGTGGTAGCAGTAATAGAAGTTCTTCTGGAGAGTTATACCCTGAGCTTTCTCTGTGCAACTTTGCTTCTACGTACACATGTCACTGTAACCTTGATTTGAAGATGATAAGTTTTTGCAGATGTAGCTGAAGGCCAGATCTGCCCTCCAGAATTATCCTTCCTGATGATAGTAATGTATGGAAGAGAAAGAAAAAAAATATATAGTTTGATTGCCTGGGGTCATGACATTTTTCAGGTGAGCTTTCAGGAAACTGTGAGGCACAATGAATATGAAACCATTCCAGTGCCCTCATAAAAAGGCTTTCTGCTTTTCGGTGAAGGAGCTCGCTTTAAGCACTCTGCCTGCAAGTCTGGTGGGTGATCTCTGCTTCCCTTGCTTTGTGAACAAGATGCTGCTGTGCTCTCACATTGTGTTTCCCATCTCTGTGGTAACAGACAGAGGAAAAAAGATCTAGATAATAGCTAACCAGGCAAACTGGGCAGAGTAATGATCACTGGTATGCTGAGCAGGGGAAGGGTAATGTTAGGGCGTGCCAAGGATGATGGTGGCCACAGGAGGTAGAGACAGGAGATGCCTCTACGCTGTGCTTCTGGCCCTGGGCACGTCTGCTTTTGGCTATACAGGCCTTGATTCTATCGCAGAGGCTTTCCCAATACCTTGAGTTCACGATACGCTTTTCTTGACAGATTAAGGTCAAATCCTGATGGGCAGCTCAGGCAACATTTGGGGATTTTCTCCAAAAAGCTGCTTCCTGTGAGAATCCCCTGCAACTTTAGGGTTGTCTCACAAGTCTAAAGATTTCTGCTATGGTCTTGGTAAGCATGTGCTGCAACTCTGCTCCCTGAACTTTGGCTGTTTCCTGTCACACTGCCTGCCAGGGCACACAGGAGCACTGAGGCTACAGCAGCAACGGAGAGCAGTAGTACATGGAAGGAGGATGCCAATAGTACAGGTAGGCTCCTTAGGTTTCCTGAGCAGTAAAGTTGCCAAAAGTGGGATTTCAGAAAGATGTTATTATAGAAACTGGATGACCAAAATCATTTCGGTCAGACACTGCTTCTTGGAATTATACTGTYCATTCAGGAAATATTTGCTTTTTTTTTCCCCAAAAAACATATTTAACTTTTGTTAAACAAGAAAAAAAGTTTAAAAATGGGCTTGATTCACCCCTTTTTACTTATCCTGGTTTTGATCTGGTTGTGATTTTAAATGAAATAGTTAACCTCTGTACAGTACAGTGGGTTTTTTTTAAGTGAAAAAAAWTCATTGTTCTTTTACTTCTTGTTTAGGGATAGAAAGAGAGGCTTCACTGCAGGCAGCTTGATATAAAGGTGGTCTAAAGAAAGAAGGGATGTGAGGTTGCAAAGAAGTGTAGGAGTGAAGAAAGGAGAAGAAAAACCTGCCAGAATAAGGGTGATGTGATCAGAGCCCTCAATGTGGTCACTATCAGTTACCATTCATGTCCATGACTGACAGTCAAGGTTACCTCAGCAGCTATTAGGGACTTTCTGGTGAATATAGATGACACTGAAGTAATGTTGTTTACTGAGTGTCTGACAGGTTTCAAGGATAAACTACAAAGTGCCACTGATGAAGTCAAATGACGAGGACACCACAATTTCCTTGTCTTTAATTTTTTTCTAATGCATCATGATCTGCAAAGTAATACTGATGCTACAGTAGTTCCTAAAATAGATGCCATTATGCTCATTAGATGCTTCACATCTGGATACCGCAACCAGAAACTCTTATAAGAAGGGAGGAAAAATGTCATTTTAATCTTTTCTAGGTTTTCTTGATTAGGTATTTCAGACTTCATAAGCATTTATTTAATTAATATTAGCATTTAACAGTCAAATGCCCTCAATGGTGAAAAATTACCCTAGAGGCAACACAGAAATTAATGTTATGCTGTGACAGATCTCCTCTCTGACGAGGACTTAAATATTGAAATTTTAATTTATTTATTATGCAGGAAGATGACATTTTATCCCTCCAGCCATTTGACAGGAAGATACTATAATTAAGCTTTTCCCTAGGTTCCCATTTTCTCTCCTGTACCTATGTAGGAGATTATAAGGGTTCCAATTCCGGCTCCCAAACAGCTTCACTCTTATAGCAGCACATTTGCAGTAATCAATGCAAATGTAGTGACTAGTTCTTTCTAGATCATTTCTTCAGACTGAAATTTCTCTGCTTTCACAGGCTGTTACAGGAATGACAGATGGCAATGTGTTTGTTAGGAAAAGTGGAGGTGACTTTAATGCACTCTCTGTACATCTCTATGCTTGCTCTATTATTAAACTCTGTGATTTGTTCCGAGGGAGAGTACAAAGGACATCACTGTATCAGAACACTATCCTGGAAAATAGGAGTTGTGGAAATATTACATGTAATTGTGGCTTGTTTAAATAATTGTCTCTAAGAAGACTATTATTAGTATATTGTAGATAGAAACCGAGGATAAGAAAATATAACGAGAGCAAACTTTTAACRGTTATACTGTTTATTTAGCTATTCATTTGTGCCATAGAAGAATATCATGAAAATTTTTATAATGAGTGGCTTATAATGTGAGCAGTGTGCCACATGTTCATAAAAGGCTGTGCAGCCATATGACTCCCTAAAGACGGCTAACAGCAAACCACGCTTTAATACTCTGGTATTATCTTGTGACACCAATATTACATATCAGYGGGGTACACTGGAGTTACAGTACACAACTTATCAGCATTTCTGTAAACAAGACTAAAAAGCAAGCAAGAGTTAGGAAGAAGGCTGGAAGAAAAAAGACTGGACTTTAAAAATGTGAAACGTTTGGAGGGGGCTGGGAAATCATCAAGAAGGTGCAGCTCTCGCACGAGGCAGTTGGGCAAGCTGCCCAGCAACCCCCCAGGCTGCCCGCACAGCCTGCGGTGAGTGCGGGTCACGTCGAGGAGAAGCTGAGGACACTGACAGGGAGCCTGAGTACCTTCTTGGGGAGTATTCCTGCCACAGAGGATCGCAGATTTCCCTCCTTACTTCCAGTGTTTCTGCAGCGGCGGCRCACGGAAGGGTTTCTGGGTTTCTGGGAAGGAGGAGCCTCCTCCAGGAACGTGCTCCCCCAGCAGCAAAGGCACACCAAGGAGGAAGAGCRATGCTTTGGGGGAAAGAGTACATGGTCAGGGTGTTAAAGCCAATCCCTTTCCCCAGAGTGCCTCTATTTTTTTGGTTCAGAAAAATGCATAGTCGCTGCAGCCTTGTTCTACCTATTTGGAGAGTAACCTCTGGGGATCTCTCGCAGCTTGGCATGTAAGGTATCACACCTCTCAGACACGCGCTTGTCAACCTCCCTCTCRCAGCCTGGCACAAGAGAAAGACAATTTCTGTGCCTCTTGTACTCGTAGTGTCAGGGAATTACATTTCAGTAGTCTCTTGATTTTCCCTCATGTATTATGTTGGTCTGGCAGGGCCAGCAATGTACAGCATATTCTGGGTCATCTTTGATCTGGACTGAGTTTTGCTTTCTTTTCCTCTTTAAGGAGATTTATATTTTTAAGGGTGACAAGCGGAGGAGTTTAAGGAAAAGGTTTTGGAAGAGTATAAGATGAAAATGAGGGAAAAAAATACACTGTTGTTTAAAAGACATATTTCTGCTTCCATTACTCCTGCCTCCTGACAACTTCAGTAGTTTTGCAGAATACGCAAAGGACAGGAATTCTGAAGCTGAAAGTTTGTCTCTCCTAGCACCCAAATACTGAAAGAATCTCTGTTATTCTATAATGAATAATACAAACTTAAAGTATAATGCTCTGATATGAGACATCAGCTATGATTAAAAGAGAACACTTTATCTCTTCATATTCAAATAACCCTGAAATATGAAGTTATATGTTGCTGAAAAAAAATTGATAAAATATTTTAGCTGCTATCCTTCAACGTTGTGTAACTTTGTGGTTTGATTGTTTGTTAGACATGACATTTTATAGTTTCTCAGCATTTTAGGGTAAGTCCTGATAAGCTTCCAAACAGAATATCTCAGAACTATATTATTGATGCCCATATACTGTACAACTGCCCCAATTTTTGTTATCTATGTCCATTCTCAGTCTTTATTTAATAGCTTTTATGTGCTAAAACCAAACGTACCCTGGAACAACCCAAAATCTTTAAAAAGAAGCCTTTGTGATGTGAAGAGCACCTGTCACTTAAGGTAAGAGGCATTTGCAAATAATTCTGCTCTGGCTAGCAATGAAGAGCCTGATTCTGAGTCTGCTAAGTCCTTGGAAATGACTCTGCTGCCCATGATAGGGTTTTGTGCTCACTTGTTYGTTTATTTATTTGTTTATACATTAGATAGCAAACAGGAAAGGCTTGTTGGTTGGCCTTTTCAGATTGCTATAGTCATGCAAAGACTTTTTCCTGTAAGTGAAACAGATGAGAGTGATGTGATTTTAAATGGGCTTGCATGTATATAATTCACAGGACTATTCTTTATGGTCCAAAAAAATGCAAAACTATCAAAAGTGCACGACTGAATAAAAGGAGAAATTACACATATATGTTACAAATACTTACTCATTTGATTTAACGTCTGTTCTTTCTGAAGATTTGCATACTTTATAAGTAAACATAGAACCCTATATAGATATACGTGTGCATTTTTTCCAGTTGTGACAATTTAAGTCTTATCCTAAATGTATCCTTTTGTGTACTAAATACAGAATATGAACTATGCTAAGACAGAAACCCTAAAACTGTAGATGAAATTTTCTGCTACTTTCAGACTATATGAGGGGAGACCTAGGACTTCCAAGGAATATTTTGCAACAAATAATTTTGAGTAACATTTTCAGAAGTGCCTACTTGATTTAGAAGCCTATATCCCATTTCTAAACATGGTTTAACATTTTGTCCCAGGATCATATTAATATCAACTGAATGCCAAAGTGTTTCATTTAAAATAAGCTACTATGTACTAAAATAAAAGATTTTTAAAAGCAATACAGGTGCTTGCAAATAGATATCCAGTGAGATATTGAAATGTGCACATTATCCTGCTATAATTCATGGACATTATTTAGAAATCTATCATCTGTTACGTATTCATGTACCTATAGTAGTTTGGACATCTTTTCAAAATCTCTTTTGCAAATGAGGTCATGACTGCAATAGGAAAACTTTTAAATCATTATCACAGATGTAGTAATTGAATCCATTTGATCCAATTGATCCATGAGCCAGCGCAAAATCAGATGTAGGAGAGGAACAGCATAGGATAGTCTCCTCTTTTATCTGGATTATTGATCAGCAAACACTTGTTCTCTTTACCTTTTCTAGTATGACTCTAAATATCTCTGCTGTTAATCTTGTGGATTTCTGTCTGATCCTTACTGTTACTTTATAAGGTATGGATGACTGACTACCTGCTGATAATAGCATTCATTTGCAACTTTGATTTGCATGGCTTTCAAGTTACAGAGCCCTCTGTTCATCAAGAAATCATTTAGAACATAACTTCTGTTAAGCAGAAGACCATAACCAGCAAGGAAGATTCTTTCTGTTGTGTTATATGGTTTATTTTGTCTGACCGGATAAGGATTCAAGTGTCATCTGCGGCCACAAGAGAGGTAGATGACAGCATAGGGCACTAGATGTTAGTAAAAGTTATATTTGTATGTCTGTTATTAAGATTGAGCCACTCAAAAGAGAACTCCCCTTAATGAGCAGTGAAACAGGAAATTTTTCACAGTGCTCAAATTATATTTATTGCCTTTTAAATTCAGGAAAATACTAAGTCTCATAGAAGACACAAATAAAGAAAAATTCTATTTCTAGGTTTGCAATTTAATAGACTAATCCAGCAAGGATATACCACCAGATCGCTGGTTGACAGCAGCACGAAAACCACTGTGAAATAGTAATTTCTTGAACTTTGTCATTTTGAAAGACAAAATTTTGATAGACTTTTTTGTAAGGGGAAATCAGCAAATATTTTGAAGCAAGAAGTATTGCAAGCCAGAAAATAGCAGCCACATAGACTGACACAGGGTGGGTGTGTTTGTGTGTAAAGTTTACATCACCCTAATTTTGTGCACTTTTTCCAGAAGCAGATTTCCCCCATAGGACTTCTGTCATGTTTGAAAGCTAGTCATGCTACAGAACAGTCAAGCTAAGTATAAACATTGTTTTAAACATATCAGCAGGAAAGAGGGAGAAAAAATTTCTTCCGGTTTGTCAAGCGAGCATGGAAATTTTATTGCAGTGCAGAAACATGTACCCTATGGGATTCAGGTCAGTGTCCTTTGTGTCTTCATTTTTTTCAAAGTTATAAGCCTACTGTGTAGGAAACAAGGTCTGTGCTAGAAGCTTTACTTATTTTCATATTTGTTATCAGATAGGAATGCATTAGCACATGCTGATGCCCCACTGCTGACGAGAGTTCTGAAATACACAGCATTTTATATGCATTGATTAGGAAAGGTCCATCTGGAAGTTTTTGCACTATGTTTTGCACAGCCCTTCCACGGTGATATGAAAAAGACAAATTTCTTGCACTCGCTTTTCCTACTGGGTATCAGATTAGGAAAACCTACAGTAAGCTATCTGGGTGAGGAAACATCTTGTCTATTGAGCAGTATGACTCAGATTGATTTCTGACTCTAGGCATCTAGCAGCCTACTTTGCTTTCCCAAGGACCTTTTGTCTCTAGTGTGAGGGTATTACTCTACTTTTATCAGCAACCTCAATTTAATTTGTCTAAAGTTAGGAAAATCCATTTTTTACACCTAGTTTACACCTAGTTTCTTTCACTCCATAGCAAAATTTTACTCATTTCAATGTTTGCATGCAGCTCTTCTTGGCTCAAGAGCTGCAGCCACCTCCCTCCGCTATTGAAATATGCTTTGAATATCTTCCACTCAGATGACTAGCATTAATTAATTCTATAGTCTGTTCTCTATACCTTTTTACCTTACATACCCTTTTGCACCAGTAGGATTGTCTGTATCCCTTTTACCCATTACATGAGTCTTACATTTATACTCACTTATGCTTCTTAGCCCAAAGCATTCACAAAGGAAATGCAGTCACCTCTGAAGTGCAATGTTACCTGCTTTAGCAGAACGTGTAATGAACGTGTGCACACACAAAAGATGTTGAAGCACTTTTATAGATATTTTTCTACACTGTTCTATTTTATTCAATACAGTGGGATGAGCAGTATAAGGAGTCTAGACATTGTGCTTGAGTAGGAACACATATTTTCACAATTCAAATGTGATGTCACAGAGTATTTAGGCTAGTTTACATCCCTACTGCAGAAAATATTCTTTTCCTTACTGCTTTTGGTTTGTTTGTTTGCATCTCTCTTTATCTTGATCACCCTTGTGGACTTTTGACATATATAAGGATTTCACGCCAAACTATAAATACATTAAAACAAACTAGAAAATGTAGTCCTGGAGTCAAAAATGCACTTTGCCTTGGGAAAAACATGTAGCTGATAAGATCTTTATAAAGATAAGAAAAGAAACAAGAATGTGCTTCAACTAAGGTAGAGAAAGGAGCACAAAGAAAGAGCAGACACGTTTTGAAATTGCGGCTAACTTTGAAATTGCTGCTGATACCTGGAGTTCACAAACCGAGTTGGTATTTTTTTCCTGATTTTTTGTTTTCATTGTGATTTGTCATAGTGAGGTTTGTTCATCACAAGGGCTTTTTCTCATGTAACAATGTAAGAATTGTTTTCACAAATGCAGTTATTATCCTTTATAGAAACAGCCAACTGGAAAAAAAAATCTGTCTGACAAGCTTTCTGTGGTGTTGTATAGAAACACAAACTTAAAATCTCAAGGAAATCTTGAAAGATGGAAACTTGCTCTGCTTTCTGGTTTGAATTTTTACTGAAGTATATGCAGGCTCTAAATCAGCAGTACAGTATTTCTGAAATTAGATAGTCCCTGTGAATATATATAGAGATGAATGGAATCCCCTTGTAACAAGATTTTGAAATTTGCTAGAGATAAAAGAAGTGAATCTTTGTCAGGAAAGAGTTACGTAGACCCACATTAGATTCATTTCAGTGTACGTTTCGCTCTCTCTTCCCCATTCCATCTCAGATACTCCAGGCAGCATGCAATATTTCTCCCCATACTTCTCATCTCTTTCTCGTAGGAAGAGGGAAGAAGACAGTGGGAGGAACCATGCACAGAGATCCTGCTTTCCACTCAGAGCTGGAGAAATGACATGAAAAAGGGCTGGAGATAAGAGACACCCCACCATCAGTTGCACCTCTTATCCAGGTGCCAGGGCTGTAGGAGGACTTAACTGCCAGAAAAGCAAGAAAAAAAAATGTCATGCCATAAAAGTCAGGAAAAAAGAGTTCTCACTGGCTTTCACACCCTGCATTTTCACCCTGAGTATAGAACAAGTTTTACTTTTATAATTTTAACAGAAACCCAAGCTTCTAATTTAAAAAATACATTATTTCCAAAATACTTTCCCTTCAGTTCAGCTCCACACTGGAAGTAAGCATCATGTTGCTTTTGTTGCCTTAGCTCGAAACTTCTTTTAAATTAAGTACTTCCATGAAGACTTTGTTGTGCTATAAAGTGAGTCTTTTAAGTTGCTTTACTGCATGATTAGATGAGTGACTTTTTTTTCAGTTTTTGTCCTTTTTCTCATACATATCAGAAGGTATTTTTGTGAATGTAATCCATACTTCAAATTTCGTATTTGAGAATAAAAGATTCTACTAGAATGTATGAAAAAAGTATATATAATGTGTATACACACACGCACACATATATATATATGTATTTATTTATATACTTTTTCTGCTTAAGCTCTTCATTGTTTCTGTATACTGTATATCTAGTATACAGCCCACAATACAATGTTCAGTAAGACTGGATTTTACTGCTGTGCCTACATTTTACTTTCTGTTTGAAGGTAAATGAGTCATCTAAAAATATTTTGTCTCAAAGTGTAAAAAGTAAAAGATCAGCTAGTGATCAGCTGGGAATGCATTTCTGAAATCTTCATGTGAAAAATGGATAATATATTGCCCTTCTTTGTTAAGATCATTTTTGCATCATAAAGAAACCCCTGAGGAATGAGTTATTTAGATTAGGGTTGTGTCACCCTTCTTAAAAGTTATTTAAATCTTTGTTTTAAGCAACTGAGTATAAAGAAAAAAAAATATATGTATATATGTAGGAGGGTATAAAGTCTACATATACACCTTACCTTTTATGTCTCAAAAGGCAATGCAAACATCCTCTACTACCATTTTGGGTTTATAGAGTGATTCTTCAAATATTTTCAGTATAAAAACATGCTACAGAGGGAGAAGAGGTATTTAAAGTATTAACATTGTCACAACGAATGTTGTGTATCCATGATTAAATTGAATTTGGAAATTAGGAGGAGAGTAGCCAGCAGAAAGGTCTATAGCAGCTGTCAGTAGAGTCTCTTGGGGTAGTTTAGAGGATCAGTTATTGATCTCCAGGCATGATCTATTTAATTATGTTACAATAAAGAAAATGAGCGAGACATCGGGGGATGCTAATACCTCATGTAAAACTGAAAGAAAATACCTCTATTCTTAAGCAGGGCCTGTTATTCCTGAGTAGAAAAGTGATAGATTTCTGACCGAATAATCACTGAAAGAGCAAGGGATGTAATCTTTCAGTCAAATCTCAAACATACCCCAAAATACCCATTAATAGAAAGAACAGAAATTATAAATTGAATAGTCATGAGCCAATTCAGTTTATCTTAAAGTTTGGTACCAACTGTTCTTGATTACAATGGGAATATAGACCAAGAAAATATTTAGTGAAAGCTCTGGAGTGCAGAGCTGTGACTCTTTCATGTGGAGATGGTGTGGCAATCCAAAATAGATGTCCAGAGTTTTAGGGTATCTGTAACCTGTCTAACCTGCTAACTACTAACCCACGACGATAAATTGCTCCAGACCATGAAGGCTAATCATCTACATGATTTTTTTGGCTAAGAAGGGAAAGAACTTTCAGAGGGCAGCAGATCATTTTCTTGGAGATGTGTCTAAGGGAGATGATATGAAACACCTTCTAGGGGCACTARTGATTTCCAGGTCTTCTGCAGCAGACATAGGTGGTTTACTTTTTTTTTACTTAGATAATAACTTGGGATATATAACTTCTATTCAGAAGCCTTCTCACCTGCTCATGGAAACATCCTTTGGATTATACAAATATAAAATATGTATATTTAATTAGAACATATTTTAAATCAGTACAATTTSTACTAACTATAGTTGTGACAGTGTTTTATTTAAGGACTATTTTGATTTAATCTCTTCCTCTGCATCTTTGAAAAAAAAATGTGAGCTTTGACAGCTGTAGCCTTTAAACAGCAGTGCATATTGATTTGTTTTTTCTTATACTTGATTTACTAACACTTAATAGCAGTGTTTAGTAGATACTCTTCTTTTCATAGTGTTGATTTTCTGCTTTTTTTGTTTTAGATAAATATTATTCCAGTGTCTTCAGAGGGACTTGAAATGGGTAAGAAGTGTTTTCTTGTTAACTTTCTTTAGCAACAAATCATGTATCATGGTGACAAAACAGTTACAAACAGGACTTTCACAAACAGTAGTAGCAGTGCTGCCTCCGAGCACTTTCATTGCATTTTCATTGTTTAGCAATGAACCCCATTCTGAAGGAGTTATTGAAAGCAGCAAAACCAGCTCCCTGCCTTCTGTACTCTAAATCAAATAGATGCTTTTAGCAAGATTAACTCTCAACACAGACCTTTGCTGATTCAKTTAAGCTCTGAAAGAAAGAATTGTCACTAATTTGCTTGATTTTAGGTGCATGCAAAAAAGAAGTTATATTATGAGAATTCTCACACCGTATCATTAATGAAGATATCTTCTTCTCTAATGAAAAGACACGTAATTCCTAACCTCCTGAAATATGCTATTCCTTAGCAGAGAGATAATTTTAGCAAAAAATAGTGTTGAATACCGAAGATCAGCTATCTCCAAGCAACACAAAGGAAGGGAAGTAGTCTGTTATTTAGAAGAGTACAAGGAGACTGGAGCTCCTCTGCTCCCAGGCAGAGCACGTTGGCTTTAGCACTGCATTGCAATATCACAGGTTCTCAGCTTCTGGTCTGATTCACCACCAGCCTGCTCACAATACTGACAGACAACCCTTACGTGATATGGGAGAAAAAACTCTCTCTTGTTATTCTCCAGAAAAAAAGCTTTCAAGAAAGCTAGTTCTAGCTTAAATTTGCGATTGCGCACATATTTGTGTCTGGATGCTGGAGGACTGATGGAAGCAGAAGCAGTAGGAGGCCATGCCTATGAGTTAGTTTTATGTAGCTACTGATGTTCAGCGGCTAAMCTAGCTGTTTTCCCCACTTTCCTTCTAATCTTAATGAGCAATTGCAAAACCTTCTCATGTTGTGACTTGTGCTGGCTTTGCTACTCACATGGCTGAATGTGATGTAGCCTGAAGAGAAGCAAATGAATTTGAATAAACCAACCCTGTTACTACTGCTAAGAGTGCTGTAATTACATAGGTGTTAATAACAAGCAAATAGAGAGGTATTTGCTAAATATACATATGAACTTATATATRTATGTGCATATTTTTGCTATTATTATGTTGACAAGATGAGGAGAAGGGTTGCCTGTTCAGCTGCAGTGCTTGTCTTGAACCAAGAAACTACAACCATGACTGCCTCTCTTGCACATGGAAGCATGGAAAGGATTGCCACAAAATTTGTTGCTGCATTTCTTCAAGATCCCCCAGCACAGCCTCTCTTCCTCTTGGCAGGATTACACAAAGGACCAGAAGATCAGCTACTTCTTCTGGGGCCAGGCTGGTCTATGACTGCAGATAGGAGAGAAAGTCCATATTTAAGTGAGAACTCCTTACCTAACAAAACTTCATGAAATACTCCAAACCTCTCTCTTACTAAAGAAATTAACTAATTAGCTTCAGTGTGAGCTTTGGAATGCATTGAGATTGGAACGAAGAGGAAATGTTTGATAACTGAATCTGCCGTTCTTTCCGGGACTGGTTTTGAGCTAACATAAATCAGAGAACTTCTGTTGTCAGAACTGTGCCAATTTACCTGGACTCATGGTATTTTCACTTTGTTGATTTTCTCTTATTTCTATTTTTGGCAGCTGGATTTTCTCTCCTGTTGTTGTAAGCATCTCTGATGCTACATCGCATAKTCTTACCCTAACCTTATTGAGCTATCACCCATAACTGTACACGGCGGAAAGAAGTTGTTCACACTTCTACTTTAACAGCATTTTTCTGTTGCATCCAAGAGGCTATGTGGGCTCCCTCTGGTGGCTAACCGACCTCATCTCAGAGTTGGTTTTCTGAACCTCTTTTCACAAATGAAGACATAATGTTRGTAGAGAAAGATGGAGATGTTTTAATTAAAAATGGTCCTATTTTATCACAAAAAACAGTAGGGGAAGAAATGAGAGTAAAAAAATAGTCTAAGAATTCCTTTAAGCCTGCAGGCAGGAAGATTTTATTCCTTTGTGCTTAGATTTAACCTAACAATCAATGTCATCAGTTTTAATGTGAGGAAAGCTTTGCTGAAAAGCTAGCAGGTAACTTAGCAAAAAAGAGAAATCTGGAAGAAGGACTCTAACTTTATCTAGGAGGAAAGCTTGAGTGAAGCAAGTTGTTACACTAAAGAAGTGTGTGGGAACAAATAACCTTACTGAAGTTAGCTCTGTCCCCGAGATCAAAGGGCTAGTTCATGAAGAAGTGGGATTTATTCCCAAGTCTATGATGACACTCTGTTCCAGCCTTTCAGTTGCTGTAGAAAGGTGAGATGAACAATGGCATAAAGTGTCATCGGAAAACAAAGATGTTAAGAGTTGTTTTATTGCGATGCTCAGTCCATGTTCAGCATTGCAGGCTTTCCTACAGGAACATGGAGAGTGGTCAGTAGYGGTCATGTTTCAGAGATGAGAGAGAGAAAGGGCCTTTCTTATACATGCTTGAGACTCCCTCAAGCTATGCACCAGWGCTTGAGACCCATTACTCAGGAGGGAGCATCTAGGTGCTGTCCCTGGTATGTGGCGCAGATCTGCCCCAGCATCCTCCCCATCAGAAACATGCTTTTCTGTGTTCTGTTCATCAGTAGAAAAGTGTCAGCGTTTTGCATCAAGTTAGGCAGAGTAGTCACACTTCTTCACCCCACTCCTTGCARTTGGTGCTTGGTGACGATAACCCAGCCATTGCTTGCTGTACAGCCCTGGCAGACTGGCACACCTCTTGCTGCTCCTCACCACACCAGACTGCAATAACAAACACTGTTTAGAAACTGATAATGTCATTGTGCTGAAGTCACATTTGTCTCTTGTCCTTTGCCTGTAAGCTGAATTCTCTGAGTTACCTAATAGGCTGTAAGGAAGCACGGTAATAACCATCAAATTWCTCTGGGCTTTCCTTGATGTGACTAAAATGAGAATTTAGCTCTAGAGAGATCAAGAGAGATTAAATATGTATAGACATAGGCATACATATACACACTTATACATTCTGCTCTTCTTTTTCAAATAGTGGGGCATGAAACACATAATATTGTGTAAATTTCTTTATTTAAATAAAAATACAAAAAAGAGGAGTATCTTTTTGTAATGGATTAACTGCTGATGTTTAGTATGTATAAAACTATTCCAGGAAAACATAGCAACGTTTTGTCCAAAACAGCCACTGGCATGACTAATGCTTTTCTAGCTATTTATTTACTTATTTTTCCACTGATGCCACCTTTTTACCTAGCTACCTTTTTCTATCTCTGACTTTGCAGCTTTGCTCCACTCTAGGACTTAGTGCTCTATTTTTAGAATGTCTATTTTTTTTATAAAAGAAGCAGGCACTTAAAAGACATGCTGCTGCATTTCAATACAAAACTTTGGTGGCAGGGTCAGTAGGTGAGATGAAGTGCATAGCCTTCAAAGTCCACTTGCAACATGAGGGTCACTGTGGAAATGTAATAGGTCAGAGTTTACACTTGGAGAATCAGAGACAGGATAGCCAGGGAGCCTGGTGATTTTATCTTGCTGAGCTTAGATCCTGATGCCTGTTAAGACTAAGTAGCTTAAGAGCTACTGTTCTGGGAGTCAGCCAGTGATAGATTGACAGCTGCAGATCAATAAATGGCAAAGCAGGGAGGACACCCTTCTTCTGTTCTGGTGCCTGCAGGGGAGTGTGGAGAAATGTGAATGGGMGTGTTGACTTTATGCTTAGTTAATTCTTCTCTATGCTGGGATTTTGTAAGGTAGGGTGCCATGACTTTGTACTGTTGACACCTCAAATTGTGAGAACTGCCGTCCCTTGGGTTAGGCTGAAGGGCTGTCTTTGGTGCTACTGGGAAAGGATGAATTGTTTCACTCTCTGGTGTGCTTCCCAGCTGCTCAGTGACTTTCTGACCTGAGTTACATCCAGCTTGTCRTATTTAACAGCTGCTAATGACCTCCTCTTCATCAACTTACCTATTTTCCTGRTTTTAATGCAGTAATCTGACTAGCCTCTGTGATATCCTGCGGCAAGTAGTTCCACAGTTTAATTGTGCTGTTTGCAAAGGTATTTTCCCTGGTCTAATTCACAACTTAAATAGTGTGAAGAGGGGGAATCAGCTATGATACAGAGAAGAATGCATTTTCCTATGAATAAATTGCCACATAAACTGTACAATTCAATTCATTGTTTCACATACATGTTACAGACTATTAAATGCTSTTAAGTTCATGAAAGGTTACCAGGTAGCTCTCTAGTACTGCATTGCAATTTTTTAATTGAAGAAACCAGGTGCTTTCACTCTGAACTAATTCAGTTGAAAATAAAGCTATAAAGTAATGTTTGAGAAAGGCAATAGAGTACATGCTTATCTTCTGTATTTTTTACTGCTCCATGTCTTCAGTCAGTGTTTATAGGAAGGCAGCAATACCATAAAAATGTGTATCTTCACATTGTGAAGCCTCTTTCCTCTGATGTTCCTACAGAATAGTCTTGTAACTTATGTTACATATGTATCAGTTTTCCTCTTTTTTGACAGGTTTGAATTTATTGGGAGCAGGGTAAGGAAAGAGGGCACAGATGCAAACWAAGTTTTATTTTCCCACCCAAAACTGTTAAGAAAATCTTGTTTCTCTGCTGTGACACCAAGAGTTACTGTGTTCCTGCTGCATTGCTAGTTTCTCTGCAGCTTTTAAAATGTATGTGGGAAGCTAGAGAAAAGACAGCATCAGARAGCATACAGTTTCCCTTATTTCACTTCTTCTCTATGAGCCTCTCTGCCTCATACATCACAGCGGAGGGACAAAAAGGAGACCCCCACTATGTACACTGACATTGCAGCTACAACCATCCCAGCGTGTCAAAAATGTTAATAACTTTTTTTTTCAAAGCTTAGAAGCCACACGTTGTGACAGCYTGGGAGCTGAATCCATGTCTTCCAACTGCCCTTGTTATGCTTTATTCAGAAGAATTTCCTTTGTTTCCTCTAGGCTCAGTTTGCTACATTTAAATAATACATGAAAATTTACGTGGAATCTGAGGGGGTCACTCTTCTAACAATACAAAAAGTAGAATCTGTATCTGTGGATAAATGTGTCTCCAGCAGACATTTTGGAGTTTCATTTTTAAATGTGGATGTCCAAATTGCAACCAGAAACTCTGTAATGATATATACCAGGCAAGCTACTCACAGTTTTAGTTTAGATGTTTAAACTTTGAGCCACCTGAGCATGCCAGGTTTAAAAACAAGCAGCTGCCAAAGTGCTCTGCTGAGTCAGAACTTGGCTGTATTCTAGGACCAAAACCAGGATGTTTCCAGATAATCATCCTAGTCCTGGTGGTCTGTGACTCTGCTAGACACAGCAAAGGGAACCCACTTTCCCACTTCTGATTGCTAGATTACAGGGCTRTCACCTGCTACCTCAGTCTTTCTCCTTGGACAGACACGTGTAATCAGTAATTTTTCGGTGGGAAGATAGCACTGCTTTTAATTTAATTTTTACTGACTTGTTCATTTATAAAGTACATTCCTGGCAATTGGTAACTGAAGATGTGCAGTTAAAATGCAATGTAATATAAAGTAGCTCAGATTCTGATGCAGTAGCTTGGATTGCAGAAGTACCTCAGCAAGACAGAGCACAGTCACAATACCTCTTAACTACAAGTTAGAAACCTTTGGAAGCATCAAGAGAAGAAAAGGAATAGCTTGGAGGCACTGAGGATTGAGGTCCACAATTATCCAATTTTGCTGTAGAAGTACTAAGGCATGAGGTCAATTAAGCGGTGAGACTGTAGAGACAGAACACTTTAATATGCAAGAGACATCTTGCTGTTTGGCCAATATAGCTAAAAGCAGTTCCAAAGGGAAGAAGAAAAAAAAAAAAAAAAGGAAAGAAAAAAGAGAAAAGTTTCTATTTTGCTTCCTGCTGAAATGAATTCAGCAAGGATTGTACCTGTAGTATATCAACCTGAGCATGCATCATAATCTTGCTTAGAAGGTAGTTTATGCTTGTTCACTGCAGAATGAGTGGTCACACAAATGTAGTTGTTGGCTGTGTACAGGGCATTTTCTGTCAATGTTTGCTTCAAGTCAAGGACAATTCAGTAGCTCGCGTGCCCATATACGTGTACRTGGATGCCCCAAGTTTCAGGCTGGATGGTTGGTGTACTGCTCCCCCTACTACTGCTTGTCATTGTGGATTTTTCATAGCAAACAATGGAACACAATGTGGATGCAAAAGGATAGATTGAAATTAGAGCAGTGTCAATTAACCTGTTGCAATTCATGTCTTTCACAAAACAAGCCTATGAAATGGAGGAATTGTAAAAATCAGGAATTATTTGCTGATTAAACCAGAGGCTGGAATAATATCACATATTACCTTTTCTTAAATTACATTATTTGATAGAGAAATAGGTACCTACCTGAGCTAAATGGGCAGATGGGTTCCYGTTTATCCATTTTTAATAGGACTAAATGAGCATATACAGAATATTCGGTATTTAAAGGCATGACTTGCTATTTGTTACTACTTAAGTAAGTTCAAATTCTCTCCCYTCAACTTTTGCACAAATTAGTTGCTACCATTATAAGCCTTCTAATACCAGTTGTGAGGAGATTTCCAGATTTCGTAGCCTGAAAGTAGGCCACCTCCTTTGGCTCTTTCTCATTCAGAGCTAGTGTGAAGGCTAGGCCTATACGACTATTATGTTTACTTATGTGAACCATATCTACCTAAGACAGGAAATCTGACCTTGTGTTCAAATTCAAAGTAAAGTAATATAAAGTCACTTGAGTGTGATATTAAAACTGCACTAGAATTGCCAATAGATCAGCAAATCACTGGGCACTATGATCCACACTCTGCTCCCTGAATTTGAACAGAACTTGAGGAAAACATCTATTTTGAGTTCAGTGGTAGAAAGCAAGCAGTATTTGGCAGAAACTTTGACATAAAAGCCTGGTAACAATTATTTCCTATTTAATTTTGGTTTTTAAATGTTAATTTAATTAATTAACACTTAAGTAAGTATTTCTTTCATTCTTCTCTGGAAAAAAAGATGGGTTTTCTTTTCAAATCACTCCCTATATGGATCAATATTAGTGCCTGTGAGCCCCTTCTTGAATGGATGGAGACTCCAGTACTCAGATCACTAGAATGAATATGCACTGAGAGGTTAGAATCTCTCTCATATCTCATTATCTGAGCTTTTCTGCTGTTAACATGTTCAATACTTTCTTATCTGTTTTCTCACAGTTTTGAATATGTGAAACCACACTTTGAATACTCTATTTACTGATTTTTTCTGTTATATTTTTTCAAAAGGATATCAGATTTGCAATAAGTATATTCTATTTGGTATAAAATACATGGATTTTTTTTCTAGATTCATAGTTTTCAGGTTTCTCCTTATATACTGGCTGGTTTAGGCTGGTTTAGGCTTTGATTTTCCTTTCCTGGGAGAATATTATGGTAGTTATATGCAATATATATTTTAACATGGCCAGAATAAAGGCTAGAGCTAGACGCTTGGAGCCTTGGTATAGAAAGGGAATTGGTCGTCATCTTCCTTTCACATTTTTGCTGGATGGGCTGCATTGCTGCTTGGCTTCACACAATGCTCTGCTTCTGCTGTTGTGATTGTTCAGCCTTGATTAAAAATACTTTCWTTTTCTCTTGGTTTCTGGTGTATGCTCGAAACAGAAAACAATTTTTAAAAAAGAGCCTGGTTCTTAATAATAAAGAAAAATGGCTAATGTAGTTTATGTTAGTTGAGGAACTTCTTGACAGTGCCTGCCACATGACACTTCTGAAACCATCTAAGTTAATGCTGGAAAGGATATTAATTCGGAAAGCTTTTTTCTTTCAAGCTACAAATGATCTGAATCCATAACTGTAAATATCCTGTTTTCAGTCAAAGTAGAAACACACTATTTTTGAAGAAGAAATGATCCTGGGAAGATCACAGCACTGTTTGAAACAACTTCTTCTGCTCACAGGATGGACAAATTCTGACATGCCAGCCTTGATCAGTGATGGTGTGAAAAAAGTACCTCAATGATTATGCAAACCTCTCTTCAGTCTCTTTTGTAGGTGAACATTGACAAGCAGTGATGTAGCCATGGTAAGTTTTATGATGAAAATCCCAGCTTGTGATGTTTTTGTTCATAGCTTCTAGTGGGATAGAGTTGTCGATATATATCATATCGCATTAAGAGTGAGAGAGAAAAGTAGTTATTGCCTCCTTGGTTGTGGGGCTAACCCCGGAAAAATGTGAACCCTAAAATCTTGAAAACCAAACACCCAACAAAAAGTAAATGAAAACAAAATTTGTATTTTAATATAACATATGATTTGTAGGCAAACATCAGAGCTCCAGAGAAAGAATCAGGCATAGTGTTTTTTGGACGAGGAGATTACTACTCAAAGAAACTTGTTTGGCATAATTCGGAAGRTTACTGGTCAAGAAGAAAATGGGATCTTTATCTATTCCTTGCCCATTTTTTTTACTGTCTACTGAAAATGAGACCTAATAGCTTTTAATTCTCTGCATGTTATGCACTCCCACACAGATAACGATGTGACATTTGGAGCTGATGCTGAATCCTTCCTAATGTAGTAGACCTTTGAGTTTTGGGGCAGTGCTCCTCCAAGAGTCCCTTTGATTATCTTCTTAACACTGGCTTAGTTGAMAGAGCCGTAAATGTTATCACTAGTCATAAAATTATCCAACCACAGTGTTTGTCTACACAACCTGCAGTGACTGTGAATGGTTCAAGTTGATTATGCAGTGCATAAAGAAGACTTATCTTTTCATTTCTTATAACTTTACTGCCCTTAATTTAATCAACTRTTGCCACATGCTACAGGTTAAAAAGGCAGGCTAGTGGGTTCCTATTGTTTAGCTTCTAATTCAGAGCATCTCAGACAAGTCTATTATCTATTTCAGGTAGAAGAATGTTGGCTATTTAATCTCTTTCTCTATGTATTTAATTTTCTTCTTGTTTCTGCCTCAGTCTTCAYTCTTCTCCTTCCTGCTTACTCTTTGCAGTCCTTGGCTACCCTATTCCACTATCTATAYCCTATTTTCTCTCTGTTATGTAAATATATCAGCTATTCCTAATAAAAATTAGAGARAAGAGGGAAAACAGGGTTTAAGTGCATCCTTAATGATACAGACTTTGTCTGATAATTTAATAGTGTTGTTCAGAATTGTTTCCACATGAGGATCAGTAATAATCCTTGAAATGTTCTTGCTTGTAATAATAGCATTTATGCCATCTGTACACTGGAGCACTGAAGAGGCAGCATGACTCACAGCCATACAGAGAAATGCCAATATGGCAGATACTGCTGTTGTGTTTAGTCATGAGAAGGAGAAAGATGGAAAACCCCGTGATCACTCTTACTTGTTGAACTGGGCCAGATCAACCAGACTACTGAATATGATTGTCTGCATAAGTATACATAAAAATGAATACGTAGCCACTTCTCCAAGGTTAGAGCATCAGCTGTCCTATGACAGTGAACCTCATATCCCCTTATGAGTGGGAGATAACACTAACAACATGAATGAAGAGCCCTACTTAACAGGACAGGAGCAGGAAACTGCTCTTAAGACCTTTCTAAGTCTAAGCATACTTCCACTTCTCTATCCACTATGCCAGACTGTAACAGTCTATGGCATACCTCTTAAAAACCTATACCTTCGGTACTATTGTCCTTGAGACATTCTCTTACTGTGAGGTGCTGTATAAAAGCTAAAATACAGATTTTTCTAAAAAGGGATATTATTACCTCAGTATCTGCAGTACTCTCACAGTGTTTTCTTTTCTCAGGACCAGTGCAGAGGTGATGTTATCCATTTGTCACATATATGCAAAGTTTTTAAGGGCTCTGTTCTCTTGATGTTTCTTAGTGTCAGAACATTGCAGCTAAATACTTACTGTCATTGCATTTCTTTTTGTATAAAGCGTGTTTTAATAGTGAGCAGAATGGATAGCATTAATATATAATTTACTGCATCTTCTGTGGTTATAGGGAAGCTAACATTTTATCTCCACGCATTGTTTATCAACAAGCTTTTCTCTGCTGTTGGAAGCAAGTCACTCTTGACTCAGGGGGAAGACTGCCACCTGTCGTATCACCAAAACCATTTTGCCAGCAGCGAGGGGCTTCTTAAAGAACTCCCAGTACTGACCTAGTCCAAATATATATTAATCTGCAAAGAATATGAAATCTTAGTACACGGTGGTATATGCATAGGCTTTTCTAGCAGCTAAAAATAGATAAAATGTTCATTTGAGTGCAGTGCAGTAAAGGAGATGGYCTGGTAGAAATTTCTCAGTAAGAAAATGAAACTGAAGAATCCTTGCCATATATAATATGTCAGGAGTAACAGAGAACTTGCAGGATGTCTCCAGGTAATTAGACTTGCTTTTTCATCTCAGCTTTAAAATGTACCTGCCCATTAAAACAGAATGAAAAATAAGATTGAAATTTTAAATATATATGTATATAAAAGCAGTTAATGATGCTTTTTTGAGTGAAACTATATGAGCAGTTAATGTTAAATCAGTATAAAATGCTATTGAAATAAGAAAGTACCAGGCAATGAGAAACTAAGTTCAGTCATCGTGGCTGGTGTGAACCATTTATGTATGGTTACTGTTGGTTGTATTGACATAGATAAACTCTGCAACTTTCATTAAGGAATCTGGCAATACCAATGAACACATTTTGTTCTGTGGAGTCATGCATAATTGGATTCCAACTGCATTATCTGGCTGTCTGTTCCAGAGGTGCAAACTTCAGATATGAACCTAGAACACAGATTAGTCAGCTGCTAGGAAGGTCCCCTCAAAAGCTTTCAAGGATCCTTTAAGATCCTTGTTGAATCTGGCCACTCTGAGAATAACTAAAACATACAATATGTCTTCARATTTTAATTCCCTGGGCTATCCGTTTGGACACTGGGTGTACAAAAATGCCTTCAAGGTAAAGATTACAATTACAGAGCTAACAAGCCCCAGTGTACATCTTGCTCAGGGAGTGCTGCAAAATTTTAAGTAGTAGAAGTTCAAAATCAAAGTTATTATCCCATCATTATCCACATTATAATGTTCCCTTGCCAACAATAAGCCAAGACATTTTAAAAGACTATGTCTAGAGTAATATAAACAGGACACTTTTTATGGGTATATAAAAGCAAAATCCACAGAAAGAAATTTAATAGTAACAGTATTATATACTTGTATTACACTGACTTTCATAATWATTTAAGAAGTTTATTTCAAAGGCGGTTTGTGGAACAAAAGCTGAATGGTAACAATGAGTGTTTTCAGTGAATTTAAGTTAAAGGGATCATATTTTTCATTTAAACTTTTAGCAAATTCAGCTATCACTGCTTTTGTATAACACAAAACAAAATTRGGGATCAGACGTTTTTCTGTTTTTTCTGCATGAGAATTTGACCCTATCCATCACTTTACAGACTAGCATTACTCACTAGCCCTGTCCCTACTTCTTGGAGCTCATTCACAGGTAACTGCTACTGGAAATTACTATTGGAAAATATATTTGTGCACATTTTATGAAAAGTAACTATACAAGGGACTTCTAGGAGGGACAAAGCTACTCATTGTATTTGAGGTGTATTTTTTTTTTTTAACAAAGTATTTAGTTTGATGATGCTGTAGATTTTGGCAGTTAAAAAGATACATAGGGAGTCTGGTTTGGCACGAGCAACGCATGTGAGAAGGACTGATAATAGACGACAAAGGATTTCTTAATTTTCAGGGAACTAGTTAGATGAACATTTTGGCCTTCAAGTCTGACAGAGGCATGCTTAAGGGAGGGAAAATCAATTACTAATAATAATCTCAATCCTGCACAGAGAAATAGCAACAGAAACAAGAGCCAGAAAGTGCCGCACAGAGAGAAAGCAAATTAAAAGGAGAAATGTGATGCGTGTCTTGACACACAACTGTATCCCAGTTATGTTGTGGTGGTAGCAGTGTGATAAATTGTATTCATCCTGCACTATTGATTGCTTCTCCTATCCTCTGTTCACTAATTCATCTCAGSCATTTTCAACATCTCAAAGGCTAGATCAGCTTTCCATGGCCATGCAAAGGAGTAGTATTAGTGGTAAAAATAAAACACCCTAAAGCACAATTTTCTTCAAGATGTCAAGAAGTGCRGGCTTCTGATGTTTTGAGCCATCAAGAAAGCACAAAATGGACAACAAAGTTAGGTGCATGGGTAACAGTAGTAGTAAAGGGAAAGAGGGAAGAAGGAACCTTGAAGATGAAAGAGAAGAAATTTAAGATGGTTTAGCCTGTTCTTCAGACAAYTAATTTAATTCCACCAACCTGTATCATAAAAGCTAAACTGACCTTGTTCTTGCTCATTCTGCGTCCAGGAACCTAGGTTCTCTCCCTATGTAACCTGTCTGTCTGGAATCRGTGCGAGGTGGTCTGGCCTGAACTTGCAAGTTACTTTGTTTGAACTGCAGAAACACTGTTGGCAGTATCTGCTGTCTGAGGAGGCACTTCTGCAATTTAATTTTTAGCTTTTACTTATGCAGGAGTAAGCACTTACACACAACAGTAAGCACAAGTTGTCTGGCCATGCCAGAGGCTGCTCTGAACTCTGTGTCTCGGGTCAGAGTGCTCACAGAAGAGACAAACTCTTCTGTGGAAATGATGTTTGCACCTCTCCACTCCCCCTGAGTAGGGCASGGAGCATGTCTGAATTGCCCAGGACATGGCTAAGATTTTGGGCGGAGCTGGTAGGAGCTCAGCGTTTCAGAGTGTGTTATTTGCATTAAAGAAGATTGTGATAAGAGAGCTCAGGAGAGTTCTTTGAATTAAGGTTCTTGAACACATAAGTGAACTTCTCATCCATGTAAAAGTAGCTTACAGAACCTGTTTATGCCTTCTCACCGAAAACTATTCCACATGCTTGCTATTCCTGGTTATATCTAGTTATTTTATTTATATAAAATGGGGAAAAATACATTTACATAAAATATTGTGAGAGAATGGATTAAACTGATTTCCAAAGAAAGGTATATCTAGTTAATTTAAAAAAAAAATTGAAATACTTTCCTTTAAAAAAAAAAAAAAAAAAAAAAAAAAGGGGGGGGCGGATATATATTATTATTAAGTTCTGATATTGGTGAACTTTGAGCACTGAACAGTTCTAGAACAGTTCTAGTTAGTCTAGAAAACTAACTGTGGAAAAGAACTTCACTTCATATGACAAATAGTATCATACRAAGCTGTCACACATTAATCCAGGAACAGAACTTTTTTTAAATTATTGTTGCCATTGAACAATGTTTTACATTGATTTTTTTTTCTTTTGAACTTTAATTCTAAGATAGGATGCATAATTTTTTACATGTAGTATGTCAATCTCTGGGCTTCAAGAAGTTACTCATAGCATAAGGATTCAGTATAACTTGATATGATTCTGAAACAGAAAAGAAATCACTGCAGTCTTKCCCTCCCTTTTTGCCATCCCAATCAAATCACAATTTATTGGCAAGTCTTGATTATTCCTGTCGCTTAATGCTCTATAAGAATTAAATAATACAAAGGAAAAAGGAAATACAGAAGAAAACTTGCTTGTTTGAATTAGGGAGGTATCTGAACCACTTCTGTTGGCTTTCCTGAATCTTATGCCAGCCGCTATTGGAAACAACTGAAGAAAATAAGCTGAGCACTTAATATAACTTAAAAGGCCAAATAAAATTGTGATTGAAAAGGAAAGGGAACTGCTCTGAAGCACACATTAAGGAAATGTACTTTGGCAGCCCCAAGGGCCAACTTTCCCCCGACTTGCTCATTCCCGGAAACCAACAACTAAAACCACAAACAAATCCAAAGCTAACCCAAGCCCCACAACCTCCCACAGATGGCACATTAGCCATTACTTTGAAAAGCACTATTTCTACAAACTGCAGGCACAGCAGTATAAGAAGCCCGTAAAATCATAGCAGCATAACATTTATGCAGTTTTACAATTATAAATAACGTTAGTAAGACTGTTTGTTTCATTCAGTGTTGTAGCAATGTAAYTAGTCAACAGGAGAAAACTCTCACAGATTTATTTAGACTAAGGGGATAGAGGACAATCCAGCTCTGATTGTCTAATAAAAATTTTTCAGGAAAATATGATCAGACTTCAAATATATTTTTATGCTACCGTATGTAACATGGTTATTATATAGGAAAAGCTAAGAGAAGTACAAAAGGCTATTTCCTGATATAGATCTGTATTTTTGAAGGGTGAATAAACTTTAAAGGAGTAAGGGTAAGTAAGAATAAGGGTACATTTATTAACATAGTTAAATATTCATCTGCATTGAGTGAATATTCATATTCGTGCACAAATACTGAAGAGATGAACAAAAGACCTTAGGAAAACTCATTATGTTGTAAGCTTGGGGCAACAGTAAAAATCTTCCATCTTTCATGCATTTTTGAACTTCCTCATCTTCTATTGATTACCTTGTCTTTGGGAAGAGCTTTAGCCACTGTGGTCATAATAGTCTTCAAGGAGTGTTCATAGTCTGTTTCTGAGTCAGCTTACCAAAAAATGACCCTGTACTGTTATGCTCTCATCTTGACATTTGCAAGTCAAGATGACAATCCTTGGCTTTCATTAATCTAAAGAAAGCTAAGAAGCAATGTACTTTGTATATTTTTATAATATCCCATACAGAAAATTTTGCTCAATTGTCCTCAATAGCCCTGTTGGTAACCCTGTTTCTGAAGTGTTTTTCCCAAGAATTGAAATAGTTTGGTAGGACAAGGAGTTGGCATTGGAGAAACTGAATGTTAGCACCAAAAATCATCTTTGAAAGGTGTTACTATGATGACAGCTTCACTTTCAAGGAGGASAAATCAACCCAATGACCAGCTGTTAATTTCTGAAACACTGCCCTCACATTTCTTATGTTGGGATACTGGTGCACGTGACCTGAAAGTCAGTCACAGTTCTACCACAGAAGACATAGATGTTTCCAAAAAGCCTTTCTGTAAAAAGGAACATAGATTGAGATTTTCCATATGATTAGAGTAAGAAAAATTATTTTCCTAGTAAAGAAATATATATTTTTATCTTCCTCATATAGAATGAGCAGTAAGACAGCTTCCCTACGAAATACTTAACTACATTATTTCCCACCTTAATCAAAGGAAAACTCTTTCTAAGTATGTGTGTGTTTTCTGAAAACCCAGGAACTTGTTCAGGTTTTCGGTTGTGTTTGCAATGCTGCCATCAAACACACTGATGTTTTCATTGGACTGTAGAATTATCACACACACTCATTACTTATTTTCATAGTATGATTTCCTTAGGCAAATAGTACTTAGGCTGAAAGATATACTTTCATCTCTTCTATGAGGTTTACAGTACCCATAATCATGACTTATAATATTACACATGGACACACATTTCAGGAGAGTCTGAGAGTACCTCTAGAAAATGTGAGTATGCTTTAACTGTTCATTTAATACATTGACACTATGATCTTTCAGATTGAAATACGTTTGGTTTCTATATAATTGTTAATTTATAATTGTTATTCATAATATAATCTTTATTCATATTTTAATTGTTATTCATAATTAATGCAAAAGAATAGATGAAGCTGAGTTACATGTTTATGTATGTTCTTTCCTTCAAGCTTTTTTATTAGTTAATGTATATCTTTCTATTCATATGTGTATCTAAACAAACAAATTGCTAATTAAAAAGTGCATGAAGTCAAAAAGAAGAAAAAAAAGATCTTCACAATAGCTTTCTATAGGAATTGTGTTCCTAATCCCCTCCAACCCATATTCCAATGAGTATATAGGCAGGTAAATTTTCACTGAATTAAATTATTTATATTTCAGTTAAGAATTGAGGCTTTAGGTGATTTGAAAACACACACAAAGATCACATCCATCAATACTGTAAACTTGCATTAATAGTAAATGTGATGTGCCAGTGTCCCATGATCTTAGCCAACTTAAGCCGGCTCTGTTTATGATATCACATATAAAAAAGTGAATAAATTATGCCCATGAAATAAATTTTTAGARACATAGATTTTCATATGAATGCCCTTCCCCTTTTTTCTTGATGCTCTAGTAAAAGAAAGGATTATACTGGTTAGTAAAACTGTCTATACCTTTTTATAGCTCTGTTTTGATAGTATGAGTTATTCTCAATCAGAAGTCAGGACATCTYTTTAAATTTCACTCAGTTTTCAGCTGGAAAGCCTTTCATTCAGCCTAGAAGACAAAAATGTTGACCACTTCATGATTTTGCCATGGATTGGCAGATTTAGCATTCTAGCAACAAYATAGCCAGGGAAGAGGTAGGTGAAGGAAAAATCTGGAAGTTGATGTACCTGAGTTTTCCTGCCTGTTGTCATTGTTAATTCTGATTGGATAATTATAATCAAATCTGTAGATTTCTTAAGCAGATCACTGGAAGTGGGTATCTAATTTCTTTAGGCTACTTATGTAATTTCACCTTAATTTTTCATTCTCCAGTCAGAACTGGTAGCTAAAAGCAAAATTCAGGATCACTAACCTCAGTGGTTTTTTTCATTTATAGCCTTTCGTATCTGTTAAACACTGACTTTGTTAGGCTGGTTTCTCCCTATTTTCACTTATTCTTCCTAATAGATGCAGATTTTATTTGTGTGGGGAAAAAAAAGATAAGTGGCTCTGGCCAAGGGCATTGGACTCTGGTCTATAGCAGATTTCGGTCTATTGCCCAGGAGTGGAAATTGATAACCCAAGCAAGGTGGAAAACATTCTCAATTAATACAGTGCATAAAGTTTCACTGTGGCAATAAGATCCACTGCATATTCAGTAATCCACTTTGGGAATACCTTGCTATCTCAAGGGAAGTAATTACTTCTGTCATTACTTTATATCAAAACAGTAACATTTTTGAATAAAAAAATTGTAGAGTTTTAAAAGTTTCTGACAAATATCAGGACAAGTGTATATTAATTTTCTGGGCATGGAAGCTGTGAGGAGGTTTCGTTCCTCCACAGGAAAAAAAAAAATCCAAATCACATGCTAGAAAATAAAAAATCCTTAAGAACTGCTCAAGAAATGCGAATCACTGTAGGAAACATGGACAAATACTAACAAAAAAATAGTGGAATCTGTAAGTCAGTATGTGGGTTAATACCATCATGTGACACAGAAAGCTGACATTCTTTTTAGAAGGTATTGCATTTCACGAGGTACTTTTTACCTAATCTGCATCAGCAAGTGGGCATTTCACGAGGTGCTTTTTACCTAATCTGCATCAGCAAGTGGAACTGTGGTATCAATATAATACTAAGGATAAATTACTACTCACATTGAATAGTACCATTATCTCCAAGCTGCCTCATTTGCTGAAAATTCTTGTTGATTCCAATGGGAGTACTGGAGTGATAACCACTCGCTCCAGTTGCCCAGTAATACAGTCTGCATCTCAACCATTTAATAATTTGTGTTATGCTAAAGCTACATATATACATCCAGATTTTCTCCTGTTCAATTTTCTGTTTTCTTCTATGTTCCTGTTTCTTTGGCTTACGACTCTATTTTAACAAAAAGATATGTGCTTCCTTAAAACTAACTAAGAACTTTATCATATTTGAGATATTATGGCAATATCAGCTATATAATAAGAGGACATAAAGATTAAAAGTCTAGTTCCTATGCTATCTGTCTGCAATGCTTTGTGGATTTTTTTTTCCCTTCTCTGTTTTAATAACTAAGGATATTAAGAAAACAAGACAGCTAYGTTCTGTGGATAAACTCAGAATATCACTAGAAGTATTTTAGTTGGGTATTGCATTGCAACAAAGACCTTCTAAAATAATTAACGCATGTTTTAAGGTCTTTATCACTCCATCTATTCYATTGCACTTTTACATTGAGAAACAAAATTGATTCTGGACTTCATCCAGTCTAATTTTCCAGTAAGTGGCAAACAGTATGTGTCTTTGAGCTCCAGTGAAAAGTGTCTGAATAGGAAGCAGTGCGAGTCATCAGTAAGAAAAACATTGCCAAAGCTCTTCCTGTGCTCTAAGAGATAAGAAGTTGCTGTTCAGTTCTGTTTTCTGGAGTATTGTTAGACTTTGAGTAAGAAGATGCTATTTGTTTGATCTTTTATTTATTTTATTTATTTATCCATCTTTTGAAAATTTCCAGGAAGCTAAAATGTCTGTAAGATATTCCTGTACTTTTAACAGCTAAGCTTAAAGTTCATTGAACTGTACAAACAAGCTTTTGCATATCTGATTCCTATCAGTGCCTATTAGTGCAGTGTCTAGTCCATTATTCCCCCCTCCTCATTTATTTATTTGTTTCTGACAATCACACTGAAATGTGATATAAAAACCTTTGCATCCAAAGAAATAATAAAAAAATCTATTCCTAAAATGCATGAACTATCCAAAAACAGAATGTCATGGGGGATGAGGTGGTTGATCTTCTATGCTAAACCTATATGGGCAATAATTTTGCACACTAATTATGACACAAGATAATGGATTAGCTTCTCTGTACTCTATTTGGAAGACCATATGCTCTTGATGACAAGGCAGTTTGGCCTTTTTTTTTGCTCCCCATACAAAGCTATGTTCCTATACAAAACAAGAAGGAACAAACACAGTGCTCTGCAATAGACATGGTAAGTCACTATATTTTACAACTAAGAAATATTAAGATATGCACAAGATTCTTCTGAATTTGACATTTAATTTCCACTAAAACAAAATGAGGAGTTAAGCTCCTTTGTCTTTGTAGTTTGGATAATCATGCCAATGTTATACTCTTTTTTTGACATTATATGAATGTTTACTTTCTTTAAATTCAAAGCAATTTCTCCCATGCTAAAGTTAAGTACATATAGAAATCTTAGCTTGCCTGAGCCCCATGTAAGCTACCTGCTTTTCAAATGCTCTGAGGAYTCTGGCTTAATTTAAGGAAGATGTAGATATAATAGCCTTGGAAAAACAGCTATATCTCTTTTTTTTTTATCTCTTGTACTCCATTACTGTTCCAAATTACTAGCATACAAGCTATGATTATTAAATACATATATATATATATATATATATATCAGAAAAAATCAGATCACAGAAGACTTAGTCAATAGTGATAACAGAGTGCAAAGATCTGAAAAGATGGATGCTCACACAAGCCCGCATAAAATTCAGCATGATTTAGCAGGAATGTGAGTGTTATTCACCAATAAACAAGATGAGCAGTGAGTTGAAAGTCATTGTTTCTGATTTAATGGATTTATATATTCCAAGGTCAACAGAATATTGTACATCAACTGTAGATGAGTAAATGATTTCTAAAGAGTAGCAGTAGCAGAAAGATATGAATCATTCTGAGAAAGCAGTATGGTTCAACTGGCCTTCCTTTTCCATCTAGCAAGCTCAAGGACCTAGCTTAGTACCCCGGGCAACATTGTGCAGCCGTCACTCCTGCTAACAGTGGGATCCTGTACCTGGTGCTAGTTTAAATGTTTCCTGGCTCATGTTTTTTAAAGAAAAGAAGAAATGATGTTTTGACCAATGTTACATTATCTGAAGATAAGTGTTTTGTTTGTTATGTGAAGGTATCCAACCTGCTGTGTTTGGCTATTCTAGTACAGGTATTTGGGGTGCTAACTCTGTTCTGAAAACGATTARAAATAGCTTTGATGTCAAAAATTAGTATTATTATTTTTTAATTAGTCACTGACACCTAGGAAAGTTTGAACATTTACAATAAAAATATCATGTCTAAATATGTATTACCCTTAAAACRCTTAGCTCATTCAGTTGTATGCAGAAATCAATATTTTAATTTTGTAATATTTTCAGACAAAATCATTTAAACTACTTTGAAAGATGTTCTGAGGCAACCTGTTGGACTTTGCATTGTAATGGGGTTAGAATAAGGGTGCCATCTTCAGGTTGGAACTGCGCTGGACAAAATTTTGTCAGCCCATACTCTCATCTGACACTACCTATCACTCCCACGTCCTGCTGCAGATTGCTGCAGTATGGGGTTTTGCTGGATGAACTGCTACTGTGATCACTTTCTAATCCATTTCAAGCAAATAGAGGCAGGTTAGCAAAGACCACCGTTCAGACTGTTTAAATTAACCTGACTTGTTTTGTCTGGAATGGAGCAATCACTTGAAAATCTGATCTGGAAGATTAGAAAGGATAGTAATTTCTGAGAAGGAGGTAGCTGCAAGCGATTGAGAAAGGGAAAGGGAAAAATTGAGAAAGGATGATAACCCATTTATCTGATGCTGTTACAACTGGAAGGGGATGTGTGTCTACAGCTTCAGTTTATACAAAATATATAAATAAATTGGTCTGTTACAAAGGATCTTGATTTCTATGTCTTCAAGATTTTTCAAAACTAACGGATGCAGTTAGCAAAGACAGCTGATCTGAGTAGGCTTTGAAATTTCATTAAATCAAAGGTGCAAAAAATATCTGGACCTTGCATCCCAACAAAACAGAGGAGAAAGCTTGCAGGGAATAACTCCAGTCAGAACCGGATGAATAATAATTTCACAGAGGATATTAGAAGTAAACAGAGTGCTTGCACAGAATTTAATAGCGGGCTGGCCATCAAAGAAAGCTATTTCTCAGAAGGCAGGAACTTTATGGATAAAGCAAGAATTGCTAAAAATCAAGCTGAGTTAGATATTGTAAAGGAAATTAAAACAAACCACCAAAGGTTCTTCAGCTGAACAGCAAAAAAGAGCAAAAAGATGCAGTAGCATGTGACAGAGATAGAAGACAATCTAGATAGGCCTCAAAACTAAATGAGTACTCCTTMGACTTCAGTAAGAATGATGATACTGAACACCAGGGTGAAGGTGGGTYACTGAAGGGAAGGGTGGGATAGCAATGGGAAAAAATGTGGAAGCAGAACTCAGATAATTAACATTTCTGAAATCAGGGTAAGCCTCATAAATCATCATCTATAGTTTTGGAAGAACTGGCACATGAGCTCTAGTTTATAAACATTTCAGCCCAGTTTCACACAGAGAGAAAATGGTGGACGTCGTACCTCTAGTCAAGAGAGAGATGTGATGTTTAAGTGGAAACAATCAAACCAAAGCAGTAGAAGAAGTATGAAAGGAAAAAACAACCCTCCTAAAGCTATTAAATCCAGGCATCTACAGATTAGGTTGTTCCTGACTTGCAGATTTTGGGATGTTAGGGTAATACTCTGGGGAGTTAACATTGCTTCTGTGTCCTATTTTTATACTCTTCTCTGAGCACTCATTTTTGGTGGCCAGTACCTCAATCAATACCTGATCAGTATGGGCTTTTGGGCTCTCTACAACTGTTCTTATGTTCTGATAGGAGATAAACAAAAATCTTTGTAAAAGTCACGCTGGGATAGATTAAACACCTATTTTCCTGTGATGAGATGGTAGATTTCCTAGTTATAAGATCTAATTCATCTGGATTTTGTATCTCTTTTAAAATTGTAAGGTCACTGAGGACTTTAAGGAAAAAAGTAAAGGGGGAACGGCCATGGATACAACYGAGACAATCTCATACAGGAGCATGGATAGAAGAGTTCATCAAGGACAGGTCTGGAAGATATTTTATCTTATCTGTCCGTGGATGACCCTGGCACAAAAGAGGGAACAGGCCAGTGAAATCTGGTGACAGTAAATAGGAAGCTTCATCACTACAGAGGAAGATAGGAATATTCCACAAGTGGTCTGACCCTGAGAACTAGGCTAACAGCACTGGCATGAAATGTAATAATACAAAAAGCAAGGCTGCTCACTTGAAATAACAGGAATTTATGCTCTGAATTGGGAGTTCATCAGTTGGAAATGACAGAGGCTAAAGATTTGGGTGTATTCATCAATCACTAGCAGCTGCAAAGGGAAATTGTGGTCTGCAGAAGTCCTCAAACAGGGGAAATAATTCCACTAGAAACAGGGAAATATCAGTGTCATCATGCAACGTGTTAGTAAGGCATTGCCTAGAAACACAATGTTCAGTCCTCATCACCYGTGCTCAAGAAAGATGAGCATAAAATGAGGCAGGCATGCAAAAAATGTCCTGAAATAATCAGGGGAATGGAAAACCTATTTCACAAGAGGAAACAAAATAGAAAATTTTGTTTATTGTAGCAGAAGGTAAATCGGAGAGGATGTGCTCACCCTCTCTGTATAAATATTGCATGGATGTAAATGTGAAGGAGACAGATCAGTTGATGCAAGAAAAAAATGTAAATTAAACATATATTTTTTAAAAGGAAATCATCTCTTAGTGAGACAATCAGGCCACCAGTGAAACAAAACTTCAGTTCCAGCAGTAGTAGAAAAAAAAACCCTAGTTCTGATAAACAGGTAGAATTCTGATGACCAGAATTTCGTGACTGGTTACCTGTGAAGTCAAAAGCCTTGAATCAGTTCCTTAAGAAGTTGTACCCAGACATATTGTGGCTGGAGTAGAGGGAGACTTGAGACGAAACTAGAGTGGGACAATCTTAGCTATCTGGAAAGCTCAGATTCTTTGACTGAAACTTTTCTGTTAATCACTGCCATTTCTCAGCTTAAATGGCTTAAACTGAGTTGTTCCCTCCAATTTTCCTGAGAACACAGATAACCTCTTATTGAGTCTTGGGAAGAAGATGGACAGGAGAGCAGCGAGTGGCCCTTTCCTGGAGACTTGCAGTGATAGGAGGCTAGAGAGCAAGMAGCTATCTTGTACTAACAATGTTTTCTTGTCACAATTCTGTATTRCATGAAGTTACAGGGGCAGATTGTGCAGTCTTGCTCTCCCAAGAGTTATGAAATGACCCAGACATGGTCCTGAGAGATCATCAAATGTTTTCTTGAAATAGGCAAATCTGCAAACACCAAAAATCCTGTGGATAATTCATGAGCAGGAAAAATGTGCATAAAYATGTTGAACAAATTATTTGCTATAAACAGGTCCAGCTTTCATAAACATAGTGCAATAAAGTGTCTTTTAATGGAGGAATRCGTGCTCTATACTAGTGGCGATTTCAGTACTAAATTCTCTCTATCTTAAATTCCCACGGTTGGGCAACTGAAAAAGGGCAGGCCCACTTAAAACACATTAATGCCCACACTATTTTAATAGACCATAAATCTGTTTTGTTGTATAAATCACACCTTTAAGCAAGAACTTTTCATTATTGTTTCTTCCAGAGAGCTAAGAAGAATGACAGTATTGTTACCTATTGATGAGGCTTTTGATGGAGTAATTCAGTACAGCATCACTAGCGAATGAATTTAAATTCAGATATATAATATGTTGTCTCCTTTTTTGTTATGGTTTTCAGTAAACATGAGACAGAAAACAAGTCTTTGACTTAAGAAAGGTGATTGATATTACCTATTGACAGAGTGTCACTGAAGCCCTTTATTTCTCCAAAGTGCAGGTGCAGGCTTCTTGGTCCTGATTCATCAGGGCTGTGTACTTTCACTGGTAGGTCAGGAACATTAGTGCCTCCCATACCATTGCATAGGGCATCCAGCACTTTAAAGCATTGTGCGAGCTCATCTTTTTGGGGAAGATATTGACATATACTAAAAAGGTAGGAGAATGTTTATTTTCTAAAATTATTGAGGTTCCTTATTTTCTGTTGAAAATAACTGGAAGGGAGGCTCTATCTCATGATTCCTTGAAGCCCAAGTGACTCAAAAATCTAGATCTTACTTTCAAAAGCAATTTAGATATTTGAGTTCATTTAACAGCTATAGAAAAAAAAAMCAAGTTCATAGTGATTTCTTTTTTTGTTTAATTACAAATTAATTTCTTTAATTGAAAATGAATTAAGGGCATGTTAGTAGAAAAAGTTCTGGTTTTGTTTCCAGTCTCATTCTCAGAGGTATTTCTGGATTTTGTTTAGTGATGCTTTAATGCAGAAGACATTCAAAGAGCAGGGACCAGAACCTAGGTCTGTCTCTGCTCCTTTTAAATAATACAGACACAAACCTTCTGACCTCTTGTGATCTTTTCCTTTGGGTCACTTGAATCTAGGCATCTAAAGATTATGACTGAAGACAAATGCAGATAGAAATTTCTGTAAAAAAGGTGACAAAGCTGTACAAGAAGCTTCTGGTCCTAACTTGAAGACCTGGGTAAAATAAAGTGTCTTTGGTCACTTGAATGTATTTAAAATTCTGGCATGTAGAAGGCTAAACTGCCTGAAAGTCAGCAGGGCTGACCTTCCAAAGATATTTTAGCATATTTGAGAATATTAACTCAGAGTCTTAAAATGTCAAGAAAACCTGAGCCCCTAGAGATCCCAGCATTGCTGCTGTTGATGAGTTTAAATGAAAGTTAGCAACACAAATACTGAAGACTCCAGAAACAGAAGGTGGATCTGCCTCTCTCTGACCTCTCTGAAACTACTGACAAAAGATCTCGTTCTTTTTTCTATTGAAATCAATGTATTTTTTGGCATTGATTGCAGAGGGAACATGATTGAGCCCAAAGGTGCTAATTAGTGCTTATTGGGATAATGATTTTGATGTGGACACAAAAGCAGCTTCTACTGTGCTTTGCAATGTTAATGAATCTGTAAAAGGCAAGTAAAGTGCAGTAGGAATAAACCTCAAACAATGCCACTCAGTATGAAACTGTCTCATCTGTGAATATATTCTTCTTATTTTATTTTTCTCCTGATTTGTGACAACTCGATTCTGAACTTTGTTTAACTGTGCTAGCAAAAGGTGAAACTCTATGTGTCTTGGCCTTCCTTACGTACAGCAGGAAACCCTAACATCTGTAATATCAGGGATCAGCTATCAGGTGAAACTCCAGTTTTGACAAGAAGCTATAGAAAATACTGCAAGTCAGAAACATCTTCTGTTTGGACTTTAGTGCCACAGTGCCTTGCCAGATTTGTTTGTATTCAAATTGCAATCTCATTTCAGCTGCTTCCTGAGAGCCTAATAGGTTCCTCAATATCCTTTAGCCATTTTCTTGGCCTGGATCACACTCGCACAAAATAAATAAAATAGGAAAGTAGGAGGGAACTGAAGGTAATGTGTCCATGGCCRCTCTATGTAACTTTGCATACAATGAATAGCATTGCTCTGACGCAGGATAGTACATGGGGGCCCTAATGGGTCTTATCTTAGTCCAATATGACTCAAAAAGCAGCATGAAGTCTTGACTTTATTTGGTAGGATGAAGCCTGTACTTCATATCATAGCAGGACAACAGCACACCAGGTAGAGGCTGTGGAAGAGCTTTCTCCTTAAAATCTCCTGATGGATAAGGTATGAAGGGAAACTGCAGGCTAATTGAGAAAGAAAATGTCATCAGTAATCATGTGGCTAGCTTTTTTACCTGAGGAGTGCTGAAGTGCCCACAGAAATCCACTGAGGTGAGGAGAGCAAGTCTGTTCTGACTCCTGCAGGCTCCCAGGACCCAGTTTAGAAGTGGTGCATGGGGAGCAGCACTGCGTACTATGGCTCTCTACACACTTACAGGGAGCTGAAACTGGTTCATCTATTCTAGCTGTTGACAGCATGGGAAAACTTGAGTAGTTTTTTGTACACTGCCAGCTCTCACAGTTGTATTTTTAACAGTAGGATCCCTTGCTCTTGAAGTGATGTGCTGGGCTGCATTCAAGCCTTAGTTATACCTTTGTAACCACACTGACTTTAAGTACTAACTCCAGACAGAGTCTAGACTGATATGGCTTTCTCAAATGCAATCTCATCAAGAGCACTGTTTCTAAATGGATTTTTTTAACTAGTAAAGTGAAACAAATTTCCAGTAAATTCCTCAGAAAGCTCTTCCCCTTGAAGAGTGAAAAAAAAAATATGTATAATAGCTTAAACAAACAGCACTAGCAAGAAAAACAGCAGGTAATGTCAGAGATGTGCTAAACCAGATAAAATTCTATTTGATCTTAATATTTCAAAAACAATCCATGTCAGTCTATGTATCCTAATGTGCTATTGTGTTACTTCAGTGGCTTTGGTACTGTATCTCTACTACCACTGTGTCACTCTCAGGCATGTACTTAGACAAAATTGCTAACACTGGTTTGGCTCTGATGCTGTTAGCAGGCCTCCAGCTTTTTTGTTTGTTCTTATTTGTCCTTTTTTTCCCCTTCATTACAGTGATTAGAATTGTTCCTGGACACTTTAGATGACTTAAYGCTAACAAGTGTATGCTGTCCATATTATGACTGATATAATTTTTTAACGTGTTTTCAGTTTCAATAAAGTATTTAAAAATATTTATCCTAAGGGTAAAAAAAGGCCATAATTTAATTCTTATTATTTACTTCTTATATTATGTCAGTGACTAGTGTTAAAATACATGATGGAGCAGGTTCTAGACAAATAAAGACCATCAGGAAGACTGTCCCAAGTTCCTTACAAATTTGGTCAGAATCACTTCACTTCTGTTAATGCTATATAATGGCATTTGCTTTCTTGGTGATCGTAGGATTGAGGATTGCACCTTCTGAAAAATATGTATGTAAACCTTCTTGGGAATCAATACAAGAAAAAACTATCAAATTAAAGGCAGTCTATGTTATTGGCGTTCCAGATATTCAGAATACCAGAATTCCAAATATTAAATAAATTTTAAGGTCTGAAAATCATCAAGGAAAATATCTAAATTAATAAATTACACAGGAGATCTCAGATTTCAGGTTTGCTATCTATGTCAGTGGAACGCAGGGCACAGTCTTGCAGAAAACAGAGTCTTCCAGTACTAATCTCTGAATTCAGTATTTGGAGGAGTTGTTTGATATACGTTAGATCCAGACTTTTGTCTGAATATTGAATTTTGTCTGAACTTGAATAGTCTCATAAACACAGCATACAAATAATATCAGGTACAAATACGAGTACTTCCCTTGTGGAAGAAAAGGAAGTATAAAGAGCTAGACAAATAATAGGTTGAGGTTGGCAGATAATAGTGTGAAGAGTAATGAAAAGAAACCCCACAAACCGTGAAAAGCAACAGGGTTTGGCACAAAGCAAGTTCTAAGGATACTGTTATAATAGGATACTGATGAACTGGAGCCTCTCAGACAGTTTTAAATACAGTCSTACATGGGGCTGTGAGCTGAAGAGTTGGTAGAAATGTGCTGAGGTAAAAACCACATTAGATGCAGTTCAAGCCTCTTGACCTGGTAATGTTCCTTTCGAATTTTGGTGAGAATGTATAAGCCACTTGCTCASTTCTTCTCCGAGATTCTGGTGCATACTGTGCAGGGTAGAGCAAGACAGGCACGCTGTTTAGATAGCTCAAAGCAGAATATTCATCTCTTATTTCTATTATTCACACAAAGAGCCTCCATTAATTCAGTTGAACTACCTTTGTGAGTAACTCTTCATAGGTTGAGAATGTAAACTAACCTATTTAGACTTTACTTCTCCACACATAGGATCAGTAGGCAGTAGCATAGCTGGATCATCTTGATAGTTAAACAAGTTACTTCTGCTAATGAAACCAGGCTTCACAGAAAAAAACAGGCAATGTGTTAGGGCTGGAAGGATGCAGATGATTTGTCAGGAGTTTTGGACAGGCTTTTCCTTTCATCAACACTTTGCTGAGAATGTCTATCTCTGGGAGCCCTACCTAGTCATCTTTTTTTTTTATTTTTTTAGTTGAAAAATGTAGAAACTGTTTACAAAGAAGCAGGCTGACTAGATATTTTCTTGAGAAAAACTAAGTACTTTGCAGATTTCAGTTAAGTGACATTTAGAGCCTTTTAGAGGTGTGCATTTGTTTCTTATTTTCCACATTAAGTTGAGCTTTTATTAGGTACTGAATTCCCTTAACTTCTGGTAAATGGATCTTTTTAATTTTAAAGGTGTATTTTAGGAATATCCTAGACATTAGTTTTGTATTTGGGCCTGTTCACATAAATCTGTTAATAAAACAAAGAGAAAAGCGACCTCTTGAATTTACCTCACCACCAGTTCACAAGTTCAGAATCTGACATGACTATTCAGAGAGGTATTCTGCCCATCTATGAATGAATGCCATCTTAATCTGATATAACAGATGCACCACCATGCCTGAGAGTAACACAACAGCCATTTCCCCCCTTTCTGTTCTTTTTCATTTTCTCACTTGCTGTTGTGCTGAAGAAAATGATTTCACCAGTTTYGGTTCAGTATGAGAACTGAGAATATGTGGGTTTTTTCTTATTAATAAAGTAATCATAGATCTATTAAAATCATGTTTTACATTGTTATAGTGCCACATCCGATTTTCTGAGTAACAGTTTTCTTGTGGCTATCCATTCAATAGGGATGGTGTGTGTTTTTTTCTAAAGAAGTTGATCTGAGATGAATGAAAAGAACCTTAAATGATATGTTTGTCTTTAAAAGGAAAAAGATAACTTCTAAATAAAATTGCGTTATTGACAAGCTAGTGCCTCAAAAAGATGATAAAAGATGAAATTTATCCTAAGAAAGACATTTAAGATAGATCAGATAAATTAACTTCTAGAAATCCCCTTTTCTCTACCCTGATTACGAAGGGACAGTTCAAGTTGCCTGAAACAGATTTAAGACTATAGGCAWACGACATCTAAGTTACACTAGATGAAACCCGTTTAAATGTTTCAAATATTTCTTTTCTAGGTGGTATAGTTCAAATCTTTCCATATCCTTGGCTTGGCTTGTATAATTAAACTGTTCGGAATTCTGTCTCTTTTTTGTGTGTTTTCTTTCATTCGCTTCGCTGAGAAATAACTAAAGATGCCAGTTGTTTGAGMCAGACTTAATTTCTAGAACATAAATGCAGAGGACCATTTGGTTCCTCAATTCTACCTCCTGCTATTGCTTGCGGCTCAGATATATAATCCATTTTCCCAAACTGATCAAGCTTAAAACTAGTTCATTTATTTTTTCCCCCACTATTCCTATTGGGAAGTTGTTCCAACATGTTGTTTTTCTGATGACTGAAAATCTCCTAATTTCCATCATAAATGTTTTCATGACCAGTTTATTCCCATTGGTCATTTTGCCAACATTATCTTTTAGCAAAAATAGCTGGTGTCTCTTAATGCTCACCCCCTTGCTGTTAGTCCATAGCACATGACCTTGCACTTTGCCCTCTTGAAATGTATTCAGTTTTTCTGAGTACATTACTCCTCATAGTCCTTGTCTTCCACTATGTTATTCCAGTCTCTTTTACCTAACTCTTCAAAATTGAGATTAATTCTTCTTTTCACAGGAGAATAGAAATAGAAACTAACTGATCTGGGAAATGTCTCCACTCTGTTAGACTTTCTACACTATCAGAGTTATCCTAATATAAACTCCTCAGGAAGAGCATAGTGGGAATTCCTGCTGGAACAAGTCCGAGGCAGAGGGGCTCCATCAGTTTCCAWTCAGAAAGGTATGGATAAGAAATACTCCTTCTTCCTCAAAGCTTTTTACATTACTGATTCAATGTACAGTAGCTTTTGAAGATTTGGCCTTAGCATCTGTCTTCAAATACCAAACAGACTGCACAGTTCCCATGTATCTGGTCGGYGTGGCCATGAATGATTCCTCTGTCAAGATACTTGACAAATACTTCATCTCTGCATTGTCCCTTCACATGCCCAAAGCAATTACGAGATTTAGGCAAGGTCTGTACATTCTTTTAAAGGTATAAGATAGTGTGATGGCACGCTTGTATTAAGGGTGCATTAAGGACAAAGAGGTTGATGATATCCAGCTGGAAGGATGGCTCCATATCAGATTTAGTGAAGTTCTGTGAAGAAGCCATTGCTGCTGATATTGTTGTTTAATCTCGAATCAGCCTTGTGTGGGAGAGCAGCATGGGATATGGTGTCAGAAACTGTTGGCAGAAGAAGTTATAACAACTCTAGGAAATGTTCTCTGAGGCTTCCTACCAACAAAGGTACGTGTCCTTCATGTCACATATTATGTTAGACCAATGCTTCTATTGATATTATGTGTTGATAACAACTGACCCTTGACTCTTGTGCTATTGAACATACTTGTGATGTGTTGAAAGAGTCAACTTTACACATGTGATTTACTAAACAGAGAACAGACTTGAATGATACTTGAATAAGGAGTTATTAGTATATATATATCTTGCCATTTGCTTTGGAAAGGGGATGCAGAAAAAACACTGTCAAGGCTTTCTAAAAAACTGTCAAGGAGAAAGTGCAAGAAAGAATGGGGAGCACCCTGACATCTTTGAGATTTATGAACATGTTGCAAGCTCTCACAGAGCACGTACAGAAAATGTACAAGGGTAATAGCCTGGCAGTTGGGCTGTGTAATTAGTGATAAAACAAAGACAATGCATTTAAATACAATATTGCATGATCGTGATTTTGTTTTATTGTTAGCCACACTGTTGCCAAAAGAAAATGGTTTTGTGCCAATTTGGCATTAAATTTGATGACCATATGGGAGGTGATGTAACTTCACCTTTTCCAAATGTTTTGCAGAAACTTAAGACAGATTTAGGTTGCAGATTGGTTGATTTTTAGATTTTTGTTTGGTTGTTTTGTTTTATTGGTTTAAACCTGAGTAGTTGTCCAGGACTGATAGGAACTGAAATCAACTTAGTAACATCTCTTCCTTTGAGAAAAGATCAGAAACATTTTAACCATCATGTTTTATTGATCAGGATTATGAAAGCCTGCCTGGGAAAACTGTGGATGTTTTAATGAGATTGGCAACTACTCTGAATTTTTTGGAAATTAAGACTTTTACTAGCTTAAAAGGTAGTCATTTATCTTTTGAACATGGAAGCAATAGAGAGAGTCAGAAAACTGACTGAAGTTGAATAATGTGGGTAATATGCTTTCCTTTACCATTTCAATTCTCTTTATTTGTTTATTTAAGTGTTGTGGTAAAGCGGAAGACTTTGAAAGATTTTATGTAGGTATTTTATTGCAAATAAGTGCATGTCCAGTTTCAGCTCATTTTGGCAAGGCATAAACAGATCTTCTCTTATTTGCAAACACAGTCTGTTAGATGATAGTACAATAAAAACAAATTCTGTCAATGTCTGTGTTGAAACTGATGATGTCCTGAAAAGAACGTGAGAGATTGCTTTTATGTTTCTACCACTGCAAAATCAGCTTGTTGCGGTGGAGATTTTGTAAATAATATGGAAGCCACTATCAATTTTCATCTTACAAATGTCTTTTTTTTCCACATCRACTATTATTCTTTCCTCAGTCAGGACAGTAAAACGTTGTTTGAAAAGATGCAAAGAGAGAATCTTTGATCAATATTATGTAACAGGATATTAAATATTTTAGAACAGAGGATAAAGATTTCACCCCTGCTCTCCTCCTTTTAATTTTGTACTACAGATGGCAAAATTGCCCAAGAAATGTCACCGCACAAATAGAAAAGAAAAGGCCAGAATTGTGAGCAATTTTTAAAAGGTATTGTTCAGTATTTGCTAAGGATAGCATATGTTATGGTGAATGGTTCAAACCATCTATGATTAAAGATCAGTCACAGAATTGGAATAAGAAAAAAGAAACAGCAAGAAAAGAAAAAGGATGTTTTTATCCAATCCCAAGGTAGTATGGAATGGCACAGCTCACTCTCCAGAGAATGAGACTGGCTATAGTTATGAAAGCTAGAACAGAGTGAGAGAAGTAAAGTGAAAAATAGGCAGTGCAGGTCTTCTTAGCTTTTCTGCATAAAGCTAAATTCTGTGTTCAAGATGGTCTAGCTCGTAACACTGAGTGTACACAGAAGTTACAGCAATAGGAGCAGAGTTACAGCTAACAGCTGTAAACAACTTGAATGCCTGGGACAGGAAATGCTCAAACTCTGAGAAAGCTTTGCTAGCTGCTCTGTGGGATTAGAGAATTTTAATTACATCTATATTGGACAACGCTCTTGAGACTAATCACTATTCAACAGTGTCGGAGAAGTCCAATCAGATTTGGAAGTGTAAAGCTTCAAACATGAACATTCTTGCCTGTATGTTTAATTTGGAAGCTAGTGATGTGAAAAATATGATGTGTGCCAAATGAGGATTGACAGAAGGTGTATCAGTGTTAGGAGTGCATAACGTTGAAAAAGGCAGTAGTAGAGGAATGAAGAGTTCATTTTCCTCGGGGAAAWGCCCTTATCAGTGTTGTATGAGGATCTGTGCACGATATTTTACCTGTATCATATGAGTGTATATCACATTTTTGAGGAAGGCATAACGTGATGCAGAGATAACAACGTGCTTGAAGGGGTGGAGGGAGGAAAAGATGTGTCCCATGACAGAAATATCAATCACTTGATGTTAGAARTTGGTATACAGAAATAAAAGGTATTGGTTTTGATAGAAGGGAAAGCAAAAACACAAATCTCTTACTAACTTTATACTTCATAACAGTCTTGTCATTCATTTTCGTCACCAAAAGGGTGATCTGTACTCTGATGCCAAATGTCATGATTTAAAAAGCAGCATTTGTGTTGGGAAATCAAATCACTGGATTTACTTCTGGGGAAGTCACTACTTCAGAAATCATAGTAGGTGTCCGGTAAATGAGGTGAATAGTAACTAAATACTGCAAAACAAAACTCGTATTACATATTATTGGTGCTCGTTTGGGAGAAAAGACGGAAATAGCTCAAAACCAAGCTGAGAACATGAGCGTCAGAGAAAAAGAGATGAAAGATTTCTTTTTGACCATTTGGTCTACATCAAATGGGCCTATTGAGCTCATTACAAGATAAAGAATGAGCTCCTTTTATCACATGCTGAAATTCTGACCCTGAAGTAACCTTTGAAAGCGATGTTCTCCTGTGTCTTTAGCAGAAAAAAATGTTGAAAGGATATGCTATGCTTAGTATGACCAGATATCTTTACCAGCATATGATAGATTTTAAGACCTCTCAGAGAGTCCCATGTTTTTAAATTTTTATTGCTATTGATTGATGTAGAGATTGTAAGGGAGAAGTACATCAGTGCTTGAAAACCCAAATGTTTCAGAGTCTGTAAAAGGGTTATTCTTTTGAAGGGTCTGAGAAGAATCTGCAGTTGCCATGATAACATAAAAGAAAATGTGGGCAAGGTAGAGCCATAAAATCCTAGAGATACTGCAGAACATTAGCCCATGTTTTATAAAATCATTTTCATTGAAACAGCAAAGCAGAGTCTTGCTATGGTTACAGAAGTGGTATTTAACTCATTTCCCTTTTTCTTTTGCTTTAGATTTTCTCTGTTTTTTTACAGACCTTGTTCTTCCTGTCCAGCATACAAGCTCTTTAAGGGCTGATGTGTTTTTCAAACCCCTGTTCTTTGTTCAGAGAAGTCTCTTTTCCACATATTGGGATGAGATCTCTTACACCATTAGTACTAGCAATATTCAGATTTAACAAGCATTCCAGATGACATGACTCAAATATATTTAGTCAAGAATTATTTGCCTTTTTGCTCCTGTACACCTGTTCCATCACCAAAGATCACTGTTGGAATTAATTATTTTAATGTGTGGAACTGTCAACCTGATAACCTTTTATTAGAGGTGCTACCTCCTTACGTGCCTGCCAAATGCTGTTCTACTAATTGCTGACTATTCTATAATAGGAATTTACAAATTATGTAATGCCCTCATTCCTCTGCCTGACATAATTCTGATCTCATCACCTAGATGAACATCTTTTAATTTTTTTAACGATGAAATAGGAAGACTAGAAATAGCAAGGACCAGCCATTGTCTGGCAACAGTAAACAGGTATGTGCATCTCCATTTGATCTTATGTTAGAATCATGTTCCTAAGATTGCACACACGCCTAGAAGTCAATGTGTACAAACATGTTTGTTGTCCTGACATCTAAAGTAGGAAACTTTCTGATAGTAAAATTAATCAGCCTATAATGAATTTGTACAATGAAAATCCATGTGCATGAAGATTGTTTTCCCTATAACAAAGAGAATTTTGTTGTTCCTAAAGCCATGCTGAATACAGTTAAATAATTTGAATGGTAGCTACTAAGTTATTTAGAAGTTGATTCACAGTGTTCAGAAGTTTTTGAAGTTACATTTAGTAAATCATCAAGTGCAATTACAAGTCAAGGCATGCCTATATTCTCTTGCTGACGAGAGCCATTTGAATGGAAAAAAGGCTTAGAACAGCTATTGCAGGAGATACTGATATAGAAAATTATTTTGAGATTAACTGGCACAGGAGTGACAGTGTCACAGTAGAGCTTTTTATCCAAAAAATACTAACATTGTTCTAATTGGAAGTGAGACTTAGTCTTTCCAGACTTTTCCAGTATGCAACGAAGTTAATTGAGGTCTGTTTGTGAAAGGTAAAAGAAATGTAGAGCAAAATCCCAATGCAAAAAAAGTATGATGGATGAGGTAGTTAGAGATACACCTGCACCCAGAGAAGAATATAGATATCCTATAGGGTTTTATAAAAAGGCCACTTGATATAGAACTTTAAAAATGCCCCTGGTTGCCCGTCTACCAAGGCCATTGAACATATTTCTTAATTTGGCCCTATTTACTTATCTAGAAATGAAGATTGAGCAGTATTAAATCTAAAGACTCTTTATAAAAATAAATATTAAATCTCAGTGACTCTTTTTGTAAATATTTTAACTCCAGATGGGTACAAAGTGCAGTTGTAAATGACATCTCTGAATTGACGCTGATCTCCAGAAGGCATTTCCAGACTTTGCATGTACATTTTTCAGTAAAATATGATCACTTCTTATAGCATGTCTTTTTAGACTCTGTGGCCTCATCTAAACTTGAGATGGGCACAGCCAAATCAGGAGCAGGTAGCAAATGGATTTTCTGTCCACACATGGCTATTTCATGCACAAAAAGGATCGACTGTATCACTGCACAGAGCACCATGCCTATACAACCTGACTTGTATGTTCTTGCGCTTACTCTTCCACACTTGGCAGAGTTTTCTGGTGCAGATACATAACGGCTATGGTTTATAGYGTCTGTTCATTTTCTTGATTTTAGTTATGCTTCTGAAGCAGAGGGAGTATAAGGTTGTCAAAAGCTATAATCTTCCTCTAGATCCTGCAACCGAGAGTACTGTGACTGTGACAACCCTCCAATACAAGATTTAGCTATGTTTTAGTATTCTTAAATTGCAACCTCCTTTTGACAGTAAAGTTTTAAATCAATGTGTTTCTTATTGTGATGCACTGTGCTGTAAGCATACGAATGAAGAGGCTCAGCTTATGAGGTGCACAGTTTCTTTATCCATGTGTCAGATATCTTCAGCTTAYATTTCAAGCTGTTTTCTCAGTATCTAACAGGACAAAGCAATACAACAGGGCCTTATTTGCCAGGTGGCAACTGAGCACACACATCTTGCTCTTTGTGTTTCATTCATATTCTGCATGCTTGTCATCTCTTAGACCATTTAAGTGGATTTGAGTGTCTTTGGTCAGCAGCAGTAGAAGCARACAGAAGGGAGATAAGTGCTCATCCTGATGGCTTTCCCTGTTGTCACAGTCTTAACACGAGCTGTGGACAATGTGAAACCCAGAAACTCTTACCGATAACGAAGCAGCAATAACAGAAGGCATTTTGAAATGTCCTAAAGGGCCCCGGAACATCTGTCGTACCTGGCCAGTACCCTTTAGCAGACCAGTCTAATATCACAGATTATTAGTCTAGGTAGGTAATATACACCCATGTTCCAATTAATATGGAAAAGCTTCAATATTACAGGTAAAAATTTTAAGAAAAAAGTCTTCCTAGTCTTCCCCTTTCTCCCTGGTGCTCATCTCACCCCTCTAAACAAAGGAAACTCTGCACCCTACTATTGACTGTTTCAAGCAGAATCTGGGGAGGTTTAGGAAGAGCTGTCAGCATCCTGAGGTTTGCACTGGGAGGACTGTGGTATTAGYGATGGAATTTCTTTCTCCTTTTAGGTAGGAGGCATATGATGTTTACACTGATGTAGAATACTTCCTCCTCCTCAGGAAGCTTGGGTCTGCTTGGGCTTATTTTTAAATACTCTCTTAACACAGTCTGTCTACATGCTCTTTCTCTTCACTAGTTCCCAATTATTCAATTTTTCTCTTCTCTTTGTTARCTCTTAAAATACGGTTTCACCTGAGCAATGCAAGGGTGTACTGCTGTAGTGACCACTGACTGGCCATAGGGACTTATGTTTACAGTGCAGGAGCTTTAGTATCACCAGGTATCTATGTTCTTTCACACYWTGTTTTATTCTAGAATGATTAAGTACACARAGTAGCTATTTGTTATTTCTATAAATTAAARCTAAAATAAAATATRTTTACACAATAGTTATCTGATTGCTAGACAAATTGTTATCACTAAATCAGCCAAAATCAGCTTTACCCAAGAGAAGCCCAGACAAKTTCAGAGACCATGCACTATCAGACCAACATAAGATGTGTTGTCTTTAGGAAGTAATAGAAAAATTATATTTTACTATGCTACTACCTGCCTGCTTCATCTATTTCTGGACATTGTCGTATTAGCTAAGGTTATACACAAGAGTGTTGGCCTTCTTTTTTACATTGGTAACCAGCCACATTGGAAACTGAAGCTGCTTTAGCAAGAGATACTGGAGGTACCAGATACTCCATCTTTAGGAGACCTGCTTATTTAGATAACCTGGGATGTAAGTTAGGCAAACCACCAGCTGTACTGATGGCATTTGAGCAAAATGGGAGAATGCCAGTACAGGATCACCACCTTCTAAAGTAGAAGATCATGAGCCCACACACATGGAGACAAACATGCACACAAGCGACTCCAGTGTGCCTGGCACTTGTTAGTGGAATCCAGACATTATGGTTAAAAATTGGCCAGAGAGCAATTGCATGCTAATGAAAGGTGCATATTAATCTCAGATATGTGGTGGGATATACCATCTTTTTCGCTTAGCTTGAAACATAACTGTAGGGTGGAGTATAAGTATCTCCTCAGCATTTTCCAGTTGCTTACCTGGTGTCTCCATTTTCAGCAGTGCAGTCCTAGCAAGTCCTACCATTAAAACATCAAAAGATTCCCAGGCAGTACATACAGATCATAGGTGCTTTCCCCGAGGCTGTAAATCCCACAAGGAAGCAAGGTGTTGTGAAGCTGAGCCTGAGTTTCCCTTGGGAATCTAGCTCCATAGAAACAGTTTTCTGACAAAGACCTAGGCCATCTAACAGGGATTAAACGACTGGGATCTTAAAAGCAAAGCAAGGCTAGAAAGTAGAGCTAACATCTTTTATTAGGCCATCCAACACAGCTGGGAAAAATAGACAAGCTTTTAGAATCTCTTCTGCAGGTGTGATTTTATAGCAATTATTCTAGAAAACCCCAGAAGRTTCACTGAGAATATCCCATCTATAAAGTGTTATTGGCTAGTTTAGATATTCTCCATASAGAAGTTACCATTCACAGATAAAATCTGTAGGAATTAGTCCAAAGTATGACAGCATAAGTAATAATTAATAATTCTGGATCTGAAAGAACTCTGAGCATCACCAGTAATGTTTTAATTTAATTTAATTTAATCTAATCTAATCCAGTCACATTGTAAGAAAAAAATAACTTTAAGCATTTTGAAAAAAAGGGAACCATTTAATGAATAACAAGCTGCTCTTTAGTTATTAAGCTTCTTTTCACACCATATGAAGTAAACTAGTCACTAGTAAAAGATACCAGCATTACGATATTGCAGTGTAAAAGAAAATGTCATTCATCATTTTATTAATTCATTTCTGTGTATCTTTAAATCTAATGAACCCATTAACGCTGAAAGTTGTTAATAAATATGACAGTGCAATCAAAAAAATAATTAGCTGTGATATATTTAATTGGTAAATACAGGAAGTCTCAGAACAAATCTTTCTTTCTTTGTCGTTTCTTGACCAGAGCTGTTGGACAAGACTGTGCTTGTGATGGTGAACTGTATCAATCTGAACATAACAGTCTACACCCTCCCGCCTCCGTCCATATCCCCAGCCCCAGGGGCTGCAGTGGGTCTGCATTGACTTTTTTATGCCTAAATGGAATAACCAACCCCCATCACTTTAAGAGAAAGAAGTAAACATCATAGCCAGACAACAAAACCTGAAGGAGTGCAGAGAAAAGAGGGGAACATGTTGGGAAGAGGAGTAGGAAACTATGCAAAAGTAAAGAAAAGTAACTAGCGATTAAAAATAACAGGAAGGGGGAATTGGAAGAGATATATGATTGTGTGATAGGAGTAGCATAATGCTAAAATATAAGACTACATCAGCAATAAATCCACTGACATTTGAATTAAGACCAATTCAGTTATTTTATATTTTTTTAAAATGTCAAGGTGCAACCTAGATGAAAAAGTCAATCTGCAAAAATAATTAATGACTGCAAATACTACTGTCTTTATTATGGACATATCTGCTGTGCTACCTTTTTTCTCATTTCAAAGAGGAGACTGTTTAGTTCCTCATTTAAGTTTGTGGGTAACATTTAACCTCAGGGGAAAAAAAATGTGTATCATGAAAAGCAATAGGTTTGCTCCTGCTTATGCAAAGGGACAGTTTTGTCCTAGAATTTTTTTTCTGATAACATTTTCTTTGTCCCTACTTTTTATGTTATACACAGAGAGTTTGAGACTCTGTTGCACTTGAATTTAGTATTCTGCATTCTGACCTTTCAGAAGGGAAATAGCTTCTGAGTCAATGGACTGTGTAATGCYAAAGTCCAGGTGTGGTCTCCATTACTAATCTTTCCACTGTCTTTGAAATCGAGGGCCACTAGCTCTTGCCGTACTACAAATAGGTTTTAATTTTGGAAAAATATAAGGTATTCATTAGTGACTACATAAATAACTTATCTGACAGTAAAGAAAAACAAATTTCTGGATATGGCTTTCATAAAATAGATTAAATGTATAGTATTGCACAAGACAGACAAATAGGTCATGCCATTCTCAGGGCAACTCCTTCCTGATTAATGGAGTAAGACCAAGTTTGTATTTGTCCCACCGTATTAAAAAAAGAATGATGGAATTAAGACTTTTGCTATAAAACTAGTAGTTTATTATTATTATTATGAATCATAAAGTAGAAACTCTAGTGTACTGGTTTAAGATTTTTTAAAAAATTGGTATTGGCTCCAGATAGTATGTGTAGAGTCAACTGAATCACTAATGTTGTCCATAAAATAATTTTTATGCCTAAGAATTTCATACATGTTTCTAGCCTGTGCAATACATAAAAAAAAWTTTAATGGCTTAAATATGTTCAGCCACGTACTCCTTTACATTGTAGTAACATAAATCTTCTGTAACTCCAATGAAACCCAGGAGGTGTCATTGTCATCTCCATTTAAGTAGGAGATGACTGTAGCCAACTCCTTTCAAATTATAAAAATTGTTTTTTTTAAAATACTCTCCAAATACTGTATGAGATCTTAGATATTGCAAGAAATGCAACTGAGTCAGGTCAGCAGGTCTGGACTGAATTTTTGTCTTTTGTTTATGTAGGATTGGAAACAATAAAAGAATTCAGTGAAGGAATCTTCAACCATTAAAGAGAGTTTCATTGCCAGAAATAAGAAACTTAGCATACGTGAGCTGTATTTATTGTGAGACTAAGAAATTAGTTGGACTTCGTTCAACTTGCTGTGGCTCCAGTTCCACAGGAATGAAGATGGAAGTGGACTAATGAAGTTTAAGAAGGGGAAAGTTAGCATCTGAGCTATGCAAAAGTAAAGACAGCTCATGTTAAATAAATAAAACATATCTCATGGAGCTGTTGATCATACTTCTGGCCTGATTAAATAAACATGGCACCTCATTCTGCCTTGTGAAATTTTCCTGATCTTCCTGTGAAATAGCCCTATGTTCCTAGTGTACTGCTGAGGAATATAAGACAGATATTATTAAGAGGGATCAATGAAGGAAAGAATATTCAAATAGTGAAATATCTACCTTGGTTTATAACCTAACTGGGTATAATATTATTCTAAATTTATTTCACTCTCATATTACCTTATCTGAGTCATTAGAGACTAATGAAAACTAATGTCAATTAGTTAAATCCTTGTTATGTCCCATCTAACAGTAGTCTGTGAACTGCACTGTATAAGAAATAGGCACTGATGCATTTCCTAATTAATAGAATAATATTGTAGGAGGAGGGAGGGAAGGGAAGTGCCTTTTCAGATTTCCTGTAACTCTYCATAATTTAAAAAGATCTGTTGTTTTCTTATGAATTTGTAATTGAGAATTCATTATCTCAYGTGAAAATACTTTTAATATAGTGCGTTCAAGTTTCCCTTTTTTAATATAAATAAGATTTTCTTCATAGAGGTATTCAGTGGCAAAAAGCTATTGCAAGATACCATCTTGTGAACTGTCAAGACATCCCCTCTATCAATCCCACTCACTGCAGCTCTGCTGAAGCGCCTCTTGCTCTTCCTAAAACTGGAGATCCAGGCCCTAYAGTTCGCCTTTCCAGACCCTTTCTAAGTATAAACTTGGGCAAACCTTATTTGACTGCATAGCTAGATTTCCTGTCTGTGAAATCTCAAAAGTGCTAATACCTGTTTCAGAAGGGAGCCTCCAAAGAGATGGAAGGTGTCATAAAAAATATAAAGTATTTTTAATATTTAATATTATAAAATGTGTCCTCATTCCAAAATGCTCTGATAGTCAGTCAGTATGTGCTGGAACTCTGGTTTCCATTTTAAGGCAAATATTATCTCTAACACTTCATGTTCTCAGCAGAGATGTACTTTGGGATCAAGGCATATAGGGTTTTCCTTGTAACCCAAATAACCTTTGTAACAACAAATATCTGGGTGTAAGTCTAGCTTCTCATATGCTGAGAGCAAAAGATTGCTCACTCTATATCCTTCTGTCCTTAATGTGGTAAGACAGTTAAATGCACATAAGTGTGCTTAAAGACTATGTAGCTGATTAAATTTAAGCCAGAATTTAAACACTGTGATGAAGGAAACCAGCRTCTGAATACCAGGGCAAAACCTGAGGACTGCTGCCTGGCATCTGCAGGGCAGGAGAATGGTAAACTGTGCATGACAAAGGAGTATTGCAGAGCGCCTGCTGCCGCTGCCTGCTGAGAAATCTTTGAAGGTATTATACCTCTGCTGAACTACTTTTAATGGTGGTATTTTTAACTTTTGCTGTTGAGCACTCATCTGTCCCACTGCGTTTCATTTTTTTTGTGACATTGAGCCTCTTTAAAACTGTAAATAATGAAAGCACAGTTTTCTTTGTGCTCTCAATGTTTTCCTCCTCACAAAATATTAAAATAAATGTTCAAGATCATAAATAAGCTTTTCTATAAAATCGATGCAGAAATATCTTTCTATTGAGTATTTATTTTACATTATTGATGGCAGGGAGTAAATTTTCAGTGCAGTACTTGAGGATTTACAATAGATTCAACTTTAAGGAGAGTTCTACAACTTACAGCTCATGCACCACATGAAAACCAACCCTTGGGTGTGACCCTTGAGTACATATTGTTTCATAATTTTAACAGTATCCAGTATCTGTGTCATTATTAACAATGCAATTTTTTTTTATTAAAATTTTATCACTGGCATTGAGGAGTGCAACTGTTTATAAGACAGTCCATCCTTGACTGAAAACTGGCAAGACTCTGCTAACAGATGTGCAGTTCCACATAGTTATTGGTGTTTCCATATAGAAAACCACTTTTGCTTGAATATAGCAAAATTAAAAATACCATTCCTCATCATCCCTTATTCAAGGTTTTCCTTCTAGCTGTATATAGATATGGCAATGCCAATGTATTGTGGTGTTACCTGCTAAGAAGTAGTGTTCATTTAAAATAAATAAGGAGATGAGAAGCTTTGTGGTAGGAGTACTGCTTGTAGATGCTAGGAGCGCAGTTACTGTTCCCATTTCTCCTGGTGAACGGTTRTGTAGTATTGGGAAGACCGCTCCAAATTTCATTTGAAAGGAAACTGGTGGGAATTATGTATTTTGCTGTCCTTTCTCCCTTGCCTCACACCTCCACCTTTTCTGTTTCCCCTTTTGTAAACTGTGGCACTGACTTCCTTTGGAAAGGATTTCAAGAGCAGTTGGCAAGAAGCAACACATAAGTACTGACATTATTAATACAATTAACAGTATGATTGCATYGAACAAGTATGAAAGTAGCATTAGCGGAAGAAGGTGGCAATTTGTTTGYATGCACTCGATAGTATTACTGGCAGCCCTGAGCCGCATCATTATGTAACAGCAGGTCTGCATCCTCCAGGCTTTTTCAGAGTCTGCCTTCGATGTGTGAATTTATTGATGTTACTGGAGTTACACTGATATTAGTTAGGAGTGTATTCAGTGGTGATGACTCTAGCCCAAGATTTAGAAAATTGCAGTTCCATTATTACACATGGTGCATGCTTTCAGTTCTCATAATGGGACTGATCCTCCTTCCATGAAAATTAAGGCAAAATTCAGTCTTGCTGGACTGAACTCTATGCTTTGCTAGAATATTCTTGGTATCACAAGAGGGATCTGAATGTATCTGGAGGAAAAATAAGCTGTGGCATTTCTAAATTTTGCAATCAACCATGCACTAGGAAAAAGTTTTATATGCATAAACTAATTTCCAAAGGGGTCCTGTGTTACAAGTGATTTACAGAACTGCAGACAGAAAAATGCTTCCAAAAATGCAAGGAGGAAACTTTGCATTCCTTGCAGTTTCAAGARCTAGAGAGGAGATTTGGCACCAGAAAATGATATAGAAAGCTCAGTCTTAGTCATTTGCATCTGCAGTATCAAAGAGGTCCACTACTGCCAAACAAACAGAGCTCAGCAGGGTAGGTGAATGATCAAGGAAACTGTAAGAAGCTGAGCCTGCTTAAATTATGCCATATTTTATGCCATCTTTTTTTTGCATACAGTTTGCATACACAGACTACAGATCCATTTCAGGAGCCCTACCAAGACATAAGCGATGATATCCCTAGGAATGTCAGAACGCTTGTTTAATTAGGTTTGGAAGATTTGATTGTATAATGGAAGATGCATCGTGGCAGACTGAACTAAATGTTGGGGATTCTGATTACATATCTGCATATGCACGCAAACGGAGCATCAAAACAACCGGAGACTGCTCCTTTTTCCCCTGTTCCCCCACCTGGCTGCCTTTAAATTACAAGCTTATCGCTGAAAATAATCTCAGTATCAAATATCTGAGAAAAGACCCAACATTTACATTTTTATTGATTTTAAATATGAGTCAAGGCAAGCAAATTACTGTGTTAAAGGATGATTGAAGAGTGAAGATGCCACAGTGCAGTATCAGATATTGTACTGAATCAACCTGCCTTTTATTCCATTGTTAAAAAAAAAAAAAAAAAAAAAAAGATTAGAATGGCTTGTAAACCATTAACTCTTTATGAAGAAATGCTGTCAAGTCAAAACTGTGACAAGGAAACTTCTGGAACAAAAAAAAAAAAAAAAAAGATTAGAATGGCTTGTAAACCATTAACTCTTTATGAAGAAATGCTGTCAAGTCAAAACTGTGACAAGGAAACTTCTGGAACAGGCTGTTTTCTGTTGCCATAGCACAGGATAGCTGCTAGGAAATATTTTACAAAGTAAAAAAGAGAAACAACAGGTTTTTAAAAAGCATTTTTTGTAGAATATCTCTTTATTGAAATGCCAGATCCATCTCTGCAGCATTTCCCCTGAGCTTCAGAGGTCCTTCCCCTGCTGAGCAATATAATGGGACTTAAAGGTGGTTAACACTGAATAGCTTGAAGTAAAAGGTGAAGCTGAACTCTTTGTGATCCACTCCCTTACTTCGACTGTAAATAGGCAAACGCCTGAGCCTCGGTGTGTCCCAGCCAACAGAAGTGCCAGCATTAGCGTGTAGTTGCCTCAGGCCCTTATCTAGGCAAGAAAGGGTTAAGTCCCACGGGAAATTAGGTCCGAGTAATGGCAGCCAGACTTTCCTTTGGCAATGTCCCTTTTCTTTCTGAGGCTTAGGTAGGGCTTCAGCACTCTTCAGTTCAGTGCATGAAGTTAGGAGGGATAATTGTAAATTATTTGCCTTGAACTGAGCTGTCTGTTCACCAGGTGGGGAAAAGGGAGCTCCATTTGCAAACACCTGGGAGGGGGAAGAAGCCCTTTCACTGTTAGCCCCTGTTGATGGTGTAAAAATGCCTTTTTTTTTTCCTCAGAGCAGCACAGCTTACAGCATGAAGCAATTTCTTATTTCACGTAACAACTTCCCTTTTCACCTCTAGGAAAAACTGGTGTCGATTATGCATTTTCAGGAAGTACGTCTTCAGAGTCTGGGGGATGTTCGGCTACTGATGGCAGTGGTGCTGCTGCACCTTTCCGAGGTGCTTCTGCTGAGGGCAAAGTGACGCCACAAGATGCAACCACTCACATAAGGGAATCTTAGCCCTTCATTGCTCTAGGGTTTTGCTTGAGTTTATACATGAGCCACTCAGTAAGTTATTCACATTAATGCACATCGCAAGTGCCTCTGTGCTGCTCTAATGTTCATATGTATAAGAAACCCCCACAGCTAGTTAGCAATTTACAGTCACATGTACATCTATTTTCAGGAGAGAGTAAGAGAGGGAAAAAATGTTTCTGCACTTGAAGTTGCATCATTGATGAAAAAACTCAATTTGTTTTTGCAGCCATTAAATTAAAACCAAAGTGAGAGATTGTCAATCGTGATAACTGAATTTTTCTGCAAGGGATAATAAAGCACAGAGAATATTACCACAGCTTTTCTCCACCATGGAAAAATTCCTTTTACACATGCAGACACACACACTGCAGACACACACTCACTTAGGCATTGTGTGTTGTGGAGAAACCACTGCTCTGATTCCCTAGGCAGCAGCAAAACTGCAATCAAACTGTTGCATAGGGATAGTGATAATGAGTATGATCCCCTAAATCTTGCACTATGATCATGGGTGTATATGATGCACTCACCAGACACATGAAATGAACGGAGACAATAAAGTGTGTTCCTCTATCAGTTTCTTTAAACCAAAATAACCTCCATCTTTTTTTTTTTTTTTTTTGGGAGATCACAGATTCATACGGATTATGAAACAAACAAAAATGAAAATCCCTTGACTTCTATCAGTTGCTTTCAAAGTCCAGTAACTAGGTCTCTCCTTCATTTACACTTACTCAGTTCCATCAGCTCCAGAAGTATTATCCGAGATTTACTTAAATGCATGTGAAACCATGACTGCAACTCTCAAATGTAAGTTTCATTTCTTGAATTTATCTCAAAAATTAGCTTTTTCCTCTTCTGTGGCCCCAGTGGGAAGGTAATATTATTATACTTTCTGTATAATCAACRATTTACACTGGGAACCTAACTTAGATGCTTGAAATCAAGCACTTCCAGAGTTTATCTAGCTCTTTTGACTCCATAAGCATGCTGTAGAGAAAGCATCCTCATCCAGACACCTAAACAAAGGGATGTGGGCATACAGTTCTTGACAACTCAGATTCAGTCATCTTCTGAGAGAAGTTTTTGCCTGTTTGCATCTGTGAAAAGAGACCGTGGACAAGAAAGCATTTCCTGAACCTGAGAGAAGGAAATTAAGTATACTAGGAAGTCAGTATTGACAGAAAATGAAATGGAGGGAGAGTGGTAAGAAGGGCAAGTGCTTAAAAAATACATATATTCCAACTGAAGTAAATTAGAAGAGGCAGAGGTGATCTGAGATATGGATTTGTTYTCTTTGCACTGAATGAAATGAATTTACTTAAAAAAAGAAGAAGAAAAAGAAAAAGCAGGAGAAGGAGAAGTAGTAGTACTAGTAGTAGTAGTCAGACTAAGCGATAAGTGTTAGGTTGCTTGACTACTTCCACATTTGTTTTTTGTAGTCTGTCGTGGATTTGGAGTTCCAGAATGCTTTTTGATGCAGGTCTGAAACTCTAGCATTTCCTCTGAATTAGCGTTCAGGTATATTTTGGCATCACTAGGATAAGGCCCCTTTGGATCCTCCAGACCACTAGTCATGTACAATAAAATTCATTTAATGTAAAGAGGCTTTCTTTATTGCATTATATTGAATTGAATTATTGCATGTGGCTAGTGCAAGTATATAAAAGATCAAAGAAGAAAAGATAAATACAGAAAATAAAAATCTTTGTGGTTTTTAATGCTCATTCAGCTCAATAGCAGTTTTATGGCCTGTACTTACATTGTTAGTTATTGCCTTTTATCCAAAGAACTGAGGTGAAATATACTTTAAGAAAACATCTACTGAGTACCCATGCCGCTGAGATCAGTTCCCTCAGTTCACTACAATAAAGCAGACTAAATGTTATTGAGAAGTAAGCATTACAATTAAAAGTTTATTCTTATGCCCTAAGAAAAAAAAAATCTCTCTGTGAATTTTCAATCTTTTAGGTTTTTAGTGGGACAGAGTTATTATCATCAATGCTTATAGACTAATTTTTTAAAAGATTGACAATTTCTCACTCAATACAATTGTAAAATTTCTGCCAAATCAGTAGAAGCAGAGTTAAAGAAATGTTGCACCTGTTTCATCTAAGGTTCCTACAAGCTAAGCTCTTAAGAGCTGAATTGGCAGAACAAAATATTCTTCATTTTGGGAGAATTTTAGCCTGAGCTAAAATGTTTATTTTGGTTTTCAGCAACTTCAAAGTTACTTTAAAAATTAATTTTTAATTTAAAGAAAAACAATTCTAAAAGTTTAAACAAGGTGTGGGGTGGGCAGTCTTTAAAGATTTTTATTCAAAACAGCCAAGTTGGTAGTGGGGCTGATCTAGATTTTCTTAAAAAAAAAAGATTTGAAGAACAATGATCAGCTGCAATCATTAGTGACATTTTGGTCTTTGGGAGTTGTTTACTTAGTATGCTTTCTATGACCTAAAAATAGTATTTACATTCCCAGAGCAAGGATTATAAATTTCAGGTCTTTGGCCTATCATGTAAGTATTTTAGAAGATAAAACAATAAACTAGTAGAKCTTCAGAGTCATTCTCTTAGGAAAAGCAGATGTACACTTTGTTTAAAAAAATAGATGTACTTTCTCTAGAAAAAAAGAAAAAAGATTCTTGTTCATCAATTTTGCATGTTTTACARCTTTTATAACCAGAAGCTACCCTTACTCTACAGAAGAAAGTGAGAAGAAGGCATCTTGTATAGTCTCTGAATGGAACGATCCATTAAATAAGYGCTTATAATCCCTTGATGTGGAGGAGAATATGGACTTTGACAACAAGCTTAGGGCTCAAGCTCGTTGTGCTGCTGGCCTGCTTGAGAAATGCAGGGAGGGTCTCCTGGGCTGCCTCTCCCAAGGTATCAGACTGGGAGCAATCAGCTCTCAAGCTCACAGCCGCTACTTGCTGAGGACGGAGCACTAGCTCCATTTCCGCACGTAATCCCAACCAGCAGCTTTCACGAAAAGGCAAAGAAAGCTGGAGCATCACTTCATCCTTGAACGTGATTACCGTGGCCAGATTAGTGTGATCTAATGAGAACATAGGTGTAAGGTGGGAAATATTCCAAATCACTGGAATATGTTTAGTTTTATTTTGATGAAAATTCTAAACCACTGAGTAGCAGAAAAGTGTTTGCTTCTCATCCAAAAGCCGTGTTTCAGAGGAGCAGTTCTCAATGGGAAAAAGTCCAGTCTTTATCTGTGTGGCAGCTTGACAGGAAGCACTTGCAGCCTAGCTTCACAAATCCCACTAAAAGCCTTTTGGTAGAATATTAATCTGTTTCCAAATGTGGCATGTTATACTAAATTACCCAGAAAATCATTCTGATTCAAATGCTGTTTCTATAAAATACCTGTCTTTCCAGCTAAGCRCAAGCTTAAGTTTCATGGAACTTAAGCAGCTATCTACTGCTAGTAGCATCATTAGACATTTTGCTGAGAAACTGTTTTATTTTAATMATGTGCTCTGATGCTTTGGGAATCAGGAGTGAAGATCACTCATGGCTGCTTCTTCCTCCACTTAACTCCGGTCAGAACAAAGATTAGATATTCCTTAGCTATTCTCAAGAAAAGGAGATTAGCAGCCGGATTCACGAGGAGGATTTTTCACTTCATATACTCCTATTTATTTTGCAGACATCTCCTTCTACTCCTCACCATCTCATACAGCACAGGGGAATGGAGTGAAGCAAAAATGCTACCAAAATCCAAAATGCATAAGAAACAGCTTGGGATCCTGTAGCTGATCYTTCTCTGTTCACTTTCAGGCACAAGTGCTGGCAGTTCCACTGCAAACACTGGCTGCAGCACAGACGTGTGAGTAAAGGGGAGGTGAAAGGACAGGACAATGCAGCACTATTAACCAGCTGTAGATGTTTTACTTCAGCAGGTAGCACCTTCTCAGCAGTCACTGGTTGTCTTACTACACTGAAAGTATATATGAGGGAGAGGAAATTCCTGTGAAAATCTGTCCAAAAATATCAAAGCCAAAGCTTCTCAAAATCATGCTTAGATATTTGTTAGGAGGAAAGAGAGAAGGAGGGTAAAGGGAATGAGGATGAGATGTAGGGATACATAGGGACAGAAGGAGAACATGATAAGACTCTAGGGCTCAAGGAAAAGGAGAACAAATCAAAAAGAAGTTGTGAAGGAGAATAAATAAGTTTATAATTACTACAACATTTTCCTTTTCTGCACAAGAGATTGAATTCTTGGATATGTTATCATCYACTATTGCAAAAAGCTGTGAAACACATTAGCAAGATGTAATTTGCATAGTATATAGTGAAGTATAGAAGCCTTGTATGCCTACATGTACAAACAAGTGCAAACAGCTGTATGTCATTGGTTGTTTTGTGTGAAGCCAGATTTAATACAGAAGCTATAAAGCCGCAGGATATACTACCTATGGGATAGCACTCTACTGAGGGTGACACGGCTTCAAGGAAGGGTCAGGCTGATGTGCAAAGGTTGGGAGAGTAAGTGCTTTTCTTATTTATCTAGGTAAAGTGCCAGTGTGAGTGAATGCTCAGWGAGTAAACAGTGTTTTCTCAGGCACTATGTTACGTCTCTGTGCACTATCCCCTCTGTACGGAGGTGCAACTGAGGGATGATTTGCAAGTCCACTAGCTCAAGTGGCAGACTTGTGCATTTCATCCTGACAGACATAAAGGGTGACATAAAATGTCTGTTTTCTTTAGAAAAAACAACATCCATTTGGGAATCTAGTGAAAAAGCGGAAATTTTCTGGGGAGGGACAATGTAAAAGAAATATAGTTTCCAATTAGTTCTAGGGTGAACCTTGATGGTAATCAACGTGGGATATGCACCCAAATACTGGAATTTTTAGTTATTTTGCTTGTTAAATAGAAAAGAAAAACCGTGGCARTTGTATTAAACTAGCATCACCACTTTGCTAAATGAAAGGTAAGATTGTAAAGCCAGCTGCTTAGAGTTAGGAAAAGCTGTAATGAGTGCTCCATTTGTATATCTGCACTGAGATTAATTACATAATCATATAGCATTTTTTTCACAAAACTCCTGCCTTATTMAGTGCATAGCATAAATGGAGCTCACTGAATAAGTAACTTCAATATTTCAGATATGGGGACCTTTCAATATTCTGGTGATTGATTCCAAATACTTAAGAATTGGTTTGGTTCGCATACAAATTGATCCTGAATTAGGCAATGGTCATGTCCATGATGAAAACACTCCAGTTAAATGACACATAGAGAAAGCTTAATTGATACTTTATGRTTTCTCAGCAGATGCCTGCATTCAAATAGAATTACTGTAGAAGAATTTACTAGAAAGATGTAGGTACGGTATCTGAATAAATCATTTGCATTTGCTAAAATGAAGTTATATACTGTGGGAGGTGCTGGTTAGATCAGCAAGCCATAAACATGTCTTTATTCTAGTGTCTCTTCTTCATATTGTATATTAATATGCATCTGTACATTATATCAGTTTCATGCTGATGCAACTCTCTTAATCTCACTCATTTACCACACAGCTGCCTATTATAGTGGCAAAATCCAGTCTGTATAAATATACACTGCATTTAATGCACTAGCATTCATTTTTTTTCTATGAAGCAATTATTCACTTGAAGAATAAAAGCATATGAGAGTTTCATAAGGCTCAGAATTTGACTTCTAAATTAAAAGCTGGTCGTGGCTAATACAAATGGTTTACTATCACCCTGGAAAAAGTAGCAGAAGARCAGAATTTCACATGTAGGTTCCAATAAGACTGTGAGCTCCTATTTGTTTTCTCCCTCTTCCAAGCACAGTCTAAGTGAGCGTGCATTTTGCCGTACGTCCTTGCARCACATTCTGTCTTTGTAACCCTATTCCCTCCCTGTACCAAAGCCCTCGTGAGGATATGGAGAGCATTATGCAGAAAAATAAATGCAGATTGGGTATCAGTATGTGAAATAAAATGCTGCCAGTGCTTTTTATCCTTTCTGCAGTTTGATCCAAATACTGTGACTAGGTTACTGCAGTTAAGATTAACGAATAAATTATTTTCACACAAGAAACCACTGCTTTTCTCCACTTAATTACCAGATGTTAAAAAAGGAACAAGTGGTTATTCTTTTGTGTACTCATCTGTGCCTTTTAGCTAATTACAGGCAAATCAAAGTGATTTCATGTAGCTTTTGCTGTAATGTTGCAGGATCCTTAAAGGTAACAACTTATGATTTGTAGCTATAACAAACCCTGGCATAATGTCATAAATTGATAATCATTATATTAGCTACATGCACCCCTTCAAACAGCTGCTTTGTCAAATGGATAAACTCTATAATGTTTTTCAGAGTCTCTTACTCCCTGCTTATTTTACCTGTATGAATGAGAAGAGCAGATAAAGCCACAGTCAAAGACACTGTAATAGACTGCATGACTCCAACCTCCTCATGCAATGAGGGAAACGTCATAAAATTCAAGGATTCATGGGGGTAAATACGCTACAGGGAAAAGAACTGGAATGCTTCAAATGCACACGTTGGGGAACATCAGCCCCTTTAAAATGTACTGAAATAAGAGGAATCCTCAAGAAAATGGTTGAGTCTGTGTTACAACATTTCCGTACTGTGAGAGCAGCACAAATGAGTCTTAAGTGTCCTGTTCACTTTGCAGAGCTATAGAGGTTTCATAAGGCTGCAAACAGCTGAGAGTTGAACTGTTGACATTTCGAAGGGAGCTAAGATTCATTTATTAATATATGGAGAGGGAAGCATCACGACACCCAGCTGATTCATTTCTTGTGGTTTTGAGTAAACTTCTTCCAGTTTCAAATTGTCATCTACCCTATAGTCTCCACTATTTGAGAAATGTATCTGAAGCTAGTACTTTGTGTTTGATAGGTTTCCACCTCCGGAGTAGCCAAGACAGTATCAGTAGGTTAATGCCTTTGAAYTGAATTAGTGAGCCAAGTACTTTTTTTCAGAATTCCTATTGTGAATCCAAACCCAAACTATACAAATTACGTTTTGACAAAGGACTGTGAATAACTGGAACCACAATTCTTTCATGTACTATTGTAAGGTTTAGCAGATGGGACAAAACTGTGGTAGATACTCTGTATTGGCCATTATAGCTTTAATTTCAATCTGTGTTTATTGAAATACGATAAAGAACTGTTAAAATCCATACAGATGATAGTAATTCTATATTTTTATTTTACTTTGTTATTTATTATTATAATTATTTTATGGCAATTATTACTGTAAGTATGCTATTGTTGTTGTATTTTTGCTGTGACTAGGGTTCATCGTTCCTCCTTTTTCATACTTTGCCCAAGCAGACATCCTACAGTTATTCATTACTATAAGTTATTCATTACTATAGTGGAGATATTAAAATCTTGTGATTCATGGTTGCTTATTTTTAATGGTCATCTACGCTTACACCTACATTAAAARGTTATGTCACTAACAGAAACAGAGCTATGAAGTAAAAGTCAGTGTTGAGAACACAACATTCATATTGTACACATTTCGGGGGTTTACTCTGGACTAGCTCTTGACTGGTTCTTGGATGGGATTGCTAGTAGAAGTAAGAATGCAATCGGTGCACTCCAGGAGCACATCTTCTGTGATGTGCTGAACACCTGCTGAAGAACAACAACAACAAATAAATATTATTACTCAGTCAGTTTTCTAGGTGACCCTGATTGAGCAGGGACTCAGATGATCTCCAAAGGTACTTTTCAACTGCAATCATTCTATCATTCTGTGATTTGAAAATGAACAAATTTTGAATGTTTCATTGAYGAGCAATACAATTTTTGTCAGGAAATCAATTTTGTATTTTGTTTGTGTGCTTTCAAAGTAAGAGTAAAGCTGTAGTTTCACAGGCACTGTCCATAGTTCCAGTAGGGAGTGTCATACTATTTATTGGGAGATTGAAGTTTGTGGTTCAATTTACTGCTCTCAACTTGGTAATAAATATTGGAAATGGAGCCTCACACATCCAATGTGATTTCACAAGCTGTTGAAAAGGATGGACTTCYACTTGATTTGTGGATGATTCCCTGACAGTTTTTCTAGTAAATGAAGTCTTTCCAGCATTTGAAAATTTCTGTATAGYTTCTTCTTTTTCAATAACCAGGTGAAATTTTCAATAACCGTATGTGAAATTTGACCCAAATTTCACCCAGATTTGTGAACTGGTTTAACTGAATTCAAAGAAGCTTTTTTTCTTTTTTTTTCCCCCAGATAAATCATTGAAGAATCTGTTGCCAGATAGGCTGGATAATCTTTTCCTCTTACTTCTTCAACAATTTTTTTAATTATTATTATTATTATATTATTGTCATTTGTATTCCAGTACAATATACAGGCTCCAGCTGAGACTACAACCCCAGCATACTAGGCAYACAGAGTGAGAGATGGTCCCTGTCCTGTACAGTTTATTAATTGGCCAAATTAACTATGTGAGATGTAGGAACTTGCCAAAGGTGATCATGGAGGTCATTCACTGGGGCATCACTGAAAACACTTGCTCACTACACTGGAATCTGATGCCACTCTGATGAGCCTCCTAATAGTATTTAAAATGCAGAGGTATTTAAGCTAGGAAAGCAAAGGAAATTAAGAATATTGCTTGAACATATTTTCCCCTATGCCAGCATTTCTCWTTTTGTTTTGTTTTTAATCAGAAAAAGATCTTTTAAGACTTAATTAGCAGATTTTTTTTATATTCCTTTAAGTARTTCTTTTGCATCTGTCCTGTTATTGCAAAACATATAGAAATAAGATAGATCACTCTTCCAGCCTGTCATACATGCATGCTTTGGAGCAGCAGATAGCGTCAAAGGGGTAAGAAACAGTTCCAGCATCCTATTAACATGACTAGAATTACTGGCAGGCAATAATGAACTATTGTTTTTATCTAATAGGAATTAACCCATTCTTGATTGCAGTGTGTCACTGCTACGAAAGCTCCTCAGCTTTGACATACCTCTAATATTTAATCCTCTAATTTAAGCCTCTAATATTTAATCAGTGTTCTTTTTTCCTGCCAGACTTTTTTTTCTCTAGCTCTGAAGAAATACTCTAATCATGACTAATTCAGTAAAGTAACATGYCCCTCAGCAAGTATGTTCTCGATAGCCCACAGATGTGCTTACTAAGGCTTTAAATGCTGACCTTATCTAACTGGCTTTCTCAGACTAGGTATGAAAAATAGACTCATGATCCCTCTTAATTATTATTTTGTCAAAAAACATCAAATATGCTTCTTTCTGTCAGTCCACAAGGATACATTGGAAGGAGATTAAGAGATTAAGACCTTCCRTTCTGCTGTTGCTCGTGAAAACTCAACTTTTCACTATCTTCTGTTGCAAAATGGATTATCATAAAACATAGCATCATGCTTTGCTGGGAAAAATGTGTCATCTGTTTTGCTATAACCTCATTGTAAATCAATTTTCATGAGCCTCTTCCAAATGAAGGTTTTCCTTATTTCATTTGACTGACTGAGATTCTATCCCAAGACAAGGGCATCTACATAAAGCAGGAGAACAGGTATTTCTGTAGCTATTCCTATTGCTGTCAATGGAGTCTGACATCCTATCRATAGAGGGGAAAGTGGTATGCATGGTGCTTTCCAGGTACTATAAAATGATTTTAAAGCAAAACTACACATGCATGCTAAGCTCTTAAACAGCTTGCATACCGTGTTGTTTCTGATCCTTGTGAGCTTTTCCTAAAATACTGAAATTGATCCAGAAATCTTGTGATAGCATTCTCAACGCTGTGAAGGACACTGCCCTTGACCTGGCAAAGTAATACTTCTGTTTAATTATAGCAGCATCTGCATTGTAAAAGTTAGATTCTGCTACCTTTTGTCTTAGGACATGGCACTTCATGATACCATGAGGTTGCAAAMAACTTAGCAATGAAACTATGTTTTTAGTTTGGAAAATTGACTTGAACAGAAAAATTGTCAGAATTACAAAGAAGACAAAATAAAACTCCCAAAGCATGAGATTTATATGGTTTTGCTTACCTCCTGCTTACCATATATGTTTCAGTTCCTGTAAAATACCTCACTAGACAAAAATGTTGCTTGTAGGTTAGTAAAATCAAGTTTTCTGGTTTAGGGAAAAATAATCCCTTAGTTTGGGAGTCACCTCACTCTGTCTGTCTAACCTAGAAATGCACAGATATACACTCTCACTCAGAGAGTGACATTTTTCCTATAGCTTGTTAAATGAGTTCATAAAAGCATGAATGATGTAGTTTGTGGGAGGCAGCATGGGCTTCCATCGTCTGCTACCTTGCCATTCCTGACTTTGGGATTTCCTGATTAGTTTTGGGGGGTCAGTTTGTATATTTCCAAATTAAGGGTGAATAGTTTTGCATTTGCTGTGTGGATGAATAAAGGCTACTGCTTTTCTTTACTTTCTATCTTTTTTTCTTTTTTCTTTTCTTTTCTTTTTTGCTTGACAGTTATAAACTGAGGTAATTATAGTACACTATTCAGACATAAAACATGGTTTCATTTCAAGTCTTAAATAGTATTTGGACTGCAAGATTCCCTTATGTGTAGGCACTGAGTGACTCATTCAAAACTGAATAGATTTTAAAATAAAACTAGAAATTCGTTTTATGAGAGTGTCTTAATAGAAAATCAGTCCAAAAAATAATTTGTGACATGGAAAGGATTCTACCCATCCGAAAAAAAAAAAAAAAAAAAAAAGGATTTATTTCCTTAGTGCTTTCAAATGTCAGTAAAGGTTGAACTTAGTTTAAACAGTTGTTAAATGCTTCATAGCTTTTTAAAAAATCCCATCTTGTGTTTCCACCGTCAGAATCCACCATAATTTTGAAAGAATTGTCTTGTTTCATGGGAACTGTTTGGGAATTTTCCTTGCCTTCCACTTGCTCTTCTGTGGGGGCTCCGACCTTACAGTGCCACGACCAGTGGCAGTGTGAATAGTTTTGCTCTGAAGTCACTTACGATGGCAGAGGGTGACTAATCAGCAGCCATGGATTATCTCCTTAGCAACAGCAGTTCAATTTTAATGGAAATATCCAGGGAGCTAGTGATAGAGAAACAGCCAAAATGGAACTCTCTCCAAATTAATGGTAATTTAGCAGATGTCGGTGGAGGACAAAACGACTTCAGTATACAGAGAGTGAAGCTATATATTTGAAAAACTCAAAAGTTTGGGTTCAGATGACCTAACCGAACAGTTTAAGCCCAGAAAAAGTTAACCAGGATAGCTAGCCTTAGGGACCAATTTCTTTCCTCTAGGAGAAGGAAACTTTCTATGATAAGGATTTGTCTTTGTGGGAGAGTGCAAAGGACTTTTGCAAGAAATAAGGACTTCTGAAGACTGTCTTCTGCTTTAAGTGCAGAGCATATTTCTTTGATTTTATCTTCTCTGCTGTCACATGTGGGTGGCTGTAGGTGTGTGTGCATATCATATTCAAAGAAAAATTCAGAACAAAACACTGTACACGCTGGATAAGAGCATGAAAAAAGTTCACCATCGCTTTTCTTACACTACGTACTACAATGACAAATTCAGTGAACAAATTAGCATGGGATATCAACTAGCTTAATACCCTCAGACAGTTTTACCCCCTGACAAGTTTACTTGCTCTGAGTGACCCTAAAATATTAATAAWTAAATGTTAATAAATAAAAAATGAAATATTAAATAAAAATAAATAAATAAAATATTAATAAATAATCTGAAGCACTTGGGAAAAGAATAGGAAATTATATTGACACTTAGGTGGGAGAAGGCTGCCTAATGCTAAGTGTTACACAGCATTTTCTTTCTTTTTATACAGCAGCTTTAAGGRAGAATGACATTGGCTTATACGTCTTAATAGACACCAGCTCATGGGCTTCCTGCCAAAGGTTTAAGTGGTGTTGTTTGGCCCTCAGGTTCAAAAACAGAAATGGCTGTCTTTGAATAGTAGATTTTTCTGAGCTAAGAAAGAGCAATCAATAGAAGTGAGAAAAATGAAGGTGAATAAAATAAGGAACTAACCTCTGAGATACTATCTTCCTCTTAGCTGGCCATTTAGTTTGAGGTTTACTTTTTTACTTTTAATTTGAAAGGGATTTCTCTGGAAGATTTTTTCCAGAGAAGGTATTATTCTACTACAGTACGCATTTGGATRTATTTGCCACTGAGCTTTTGAAGGATTTCTAGCAGCATATTATGGAAAAAAAAACCTGCTTGCAATTGTTCATGGAAAATATCTGACAGTAAGGTCAAGTGAGCCACAAAAGAGGTGACATTCATTGATTAAGCTCCTGCTACAGCATGAAGCAAGTTGACCAAGAAAAGCATACTGCCATTTAAGGATTTAATCATATTTTCTATAGCAATAGTGTACTTTTATGTGTGCTAAAGAATGAAAATGAATTTTAATGCTTATCAGGCACTTAGGCTATCTTACATGAAGCTAGATTTGGCAACCCCTCCTGCAGCTGTTGCAAACAAGTCCAGCCAATCATCAGTACTTGTGTGCTTCTCATTCATGCCTCTGTAAGAGAAATAGAGAAGCAATAGACTCCGAACATTTGCAGATTCAGTTTTAACAAAGTGGATGATTTTCTTTCCAGAGCCAAGTCTTTCACTTTGTTGCTGGTGTTTTTTTTTGTTTGGTTTTTTTTTTTAATAATTTCAGCAGCAGAATTGGATTGAGATTGCTACCTTCACAACTACTAAAAGCAAAACAGAGCAATTTTCCTAGATTCTAACAACCTCTGAGCTGCATCAATGTCTTCTAATGGRTGAAATGTGTGTGCAAAGACCAGCTTAAGCTCTTAAATATCAAAACCACACCTGTATTTTTTTGTCCCCTRTCAGCTGGTAGCATGTCATTAACTCCAAATGTCACATCAGATTGTTACCAGTAGTCTCTGGTATATAGCCATGCCTTTCCAATTTCTGGGGTATTCTAAAATATTGTAATAATGACTAACCACATCAGTAACAATGAAGGTAATGATGATAATTTATTCTTTAGCAATTTGTTGTAAAAGGGCTTCATCTTACTTACACATTTTGTAAAATGTCTGCTGCAGTAGCCCCTTGTCTTCCAACATTTTGAATCTGCTTCTTGAATGCCTTCATTGCATATATAAGAAGCATGTACAGAAACCTTCCATCCTGATTGGCAGCTTTTGACATGTTCATGAGCTGCCGATACTGATGACACAACATTCAAGGAACCTTAGTTTTTTATAATCATTATCCCTTATTATTCAGTAGAAGTGACAAGTGAAAAGTCTATAATCTTATTCAACTAGCAGGATTTTACTCAATGACAGGTTTGACTGGTCATCTGCAAGATAATTCTGCCTAATCACCTAGGTAGTACACTCAGGTCTCCTGATAATTCTTGTTTTTTGTAGTTATTCACATTCTGAGAGAATATTTAAGCATTCAAATGCTTAAATATTCTGAAAGCTAAATTATAATAGATTGCTAAAACAGATTTAGTGTAAGCTGAAATCTTAAAGGGATAATTTATAGCCATTAGAAAGGCAATCTAATCTTTTGTCATTYTTGACATTTTGATTATTTTGCCAAAAATCTGTCTTGCTGCTGTTATTTTTGGGGAGTGGAGGAAGTTGTCTGTTTTTTTTCTGGGAAATTGGGCTGAAGGACATATACATGCTAGTCAGGTCCCAGGTACTTCGATTGAACAGCTTTAGGCAGTAATATACACATCTCAAAAGTGTGTGCAAATTTTAAGGTTTCTTTTCCTGGTGACCAAACTATCTGGTCTTGGGCAATTGAATGAACTTTATTCATTCTGCTTCTCTGGCAGAAACTCTAGTCAAGTTTCCCAAACAAGACAGAGTAGACTATTTTGCTAATTGTTTTCAATAGATTGTAGTAGCCTTTGGTTCATTTTCCTTTTACTCGTTTACTCACACCTGCTGTTTATGACAGCTGGAAACRTCTTCCATAGCCCACAGATTTCACCACTAAGAGATACAAAATTCCATATAACTATGTCTGTGCATACCATTCATTCTCCTTTTGAGGATGCTCAGATGAGTTACAGGAGAGAGAGAGAGGGATTTATTAGTAAGAGGCGATCATTTACAACTATATGGGAGTAGTAGTGCTGCACCAGATGGCATTGATTACCTGGTACTGGAAAGAAGAATTTATTTCACACAGTTATTTTATGTTTGTTTCTGAGAGACAGGGACTGCTGTGCTTCTCATACTGGTGAATCTACAGATTAGATCTAGGGAAATAAATAGAGTGAAACTAGAGTAATTGCAGGCTTCATTTACTTCAGGAAGCTGTTTTGGAGAATTACCTTTGTTAACATTAAATATTTAGAATATAGGTAGCCACAAACTTAAGGGAATTTTTCCTGCCTGAATTTTTTTGTGCTTCTGAAAGGATTTTATGTGAAACAGTGGTTTTGACATTTTTCTAGTTTATCATTGTTTATCATTGAAAGACTGTGTGCAGCAGTGATACTTTAATGCTTGCTATTCACTTTAGATCACAAAATAAACCACGTAGATAGGGAAGTCCAAGTATTTTAAAATACATGAGGAAGTTGCTTAAATCATGAAGGAAGGTTGAAGTGTAGAAGAAAGGCTGCAAAACACAGAAATGTAGTACATAAGAAATGAAACCTAACTAAATTTTATCTTTTCCTCCCTCTGAGTCCCTTGTTACTGCACTACTGGTATTTGCTTGACCTGGACAAAAGACATCTGCCACCTCTGAATATCCAAGGGACATCAGCATATGCTGTGCTCAGATTACCCCGTGCTGACCTACTTGGTCTGGTCTTTGAGCTTTGGCTAAAGGCTGTGTTTCTGCTCTGTCAATTGTGTGAGCGATACACATTAGTTGTCCTCCCTTTCCYTAGCCATCAGTCTGTCGTGAACTCRGGGCTCCTGCACCGCTATAATACCACGCTRCCTGTAACCTGCTGCTGCTGCTTTGCTTCTCTACAGTAATCTGCCAAAGGTAGGAAATGAATAACTACATCAAAATCACATCTAGTGTACAATATCTATGCTGCCCTAGTGTCCCATCTGCCAATCATTTCATTGTGCTTCCACTTACCCCCCAAATAGTGAAGGACTTGGATATTTGCCATCCGATAAATGCAATGGATAATGTAAAGGTACAGCTGGAGCAATCCACCCAAGCCTCGACACACTGACTGGAAATCATTTTGTTACTATAAACTAATCTATAACATTCATGTCTCTATGTCATGAGTGCCACTACACCACTTTCTGCCACACTGGCTCTGCTGCTTTTTGCAAGAACCTTACTTCAGAAATGTCCTGTGACCAGTGAGCTTCTTCACTGAAGGAGAGGAGAACCATCTCTCTGAATGATTATAATATTTCTCTAAGTGCATTATTATTTTTCTCACAAGGTTATCATTTCCACTGAATTGGTCAGCGAGCCCACAGGGCTGGCACTACAGYTGTCACAACCTTGGCGTAAGTCTGCTCAAATCAGCCGTGTTATGCTGAGTTACCCTGGCTGAGAATCAAATTCGTGTGTGGAGCGTGTTAATTGCTCTTCTCATATTCTCGTATTTATATCTACTTTAAATAGTCTACACAATGACCAACCTTCTCTACTTCATTTTCAACAATTACTTCTTTTTCTTCTGGATGTGGGGTGGGAAAGAATTGCTAACCTAGGCCTCCATCTCTGCCCTTAAGCTGACAATGTCTGTAGCTATTGCTCAGAAATGTATATGCTTGATGCAGGCATAAATCATCCATATTGGTGGGAAATTGTAGGCCCTGTTTTTGAAGTTGTAGGCCAGCTTTCCCCAGTTTAGATTTTAACCTAAGAAAAGGAGAAATGTTTGCTATAAGGAAAAAAAGGAGCAGTGGTATATTGCAGCCATTTTGTAAAAAAATATCTTAAGTATCAGGAAATACAAATGTGCTTACAATCTTAGTAGAGGATCTTAAAAAGAGAGGCCTTCTGCAAAGGAACAGGTAGTATTGCTTTTCCTTTTTGTAACTTCTGGGTCTAATTTGGATATTTTAGAGCTGGAGAGCAGGGGAGAAAAAGAGTTTTCTGTGAAGTCACTCAGGGTTATACTGCTCAAAAACATGGGCCAAGAAAGGCCGCCTCCCTTAGTAAGACATTAAAGACCTTTAATATTAGAACGTTATTTAATGTGAGGGTAAAAGAGCAGCTAGGAAGAGTGAGTTCATTAACAAAGCTTCTCTCACACAAGGATTCTAGTCAAGTAGGAGAGTCAGATGGCCATTTTCTCCCTTTTTTCTCCCCTCTGACTAAGGTGCCTTAAAATATGAAAAGCTTCTCTTGCACTGCTTACCAGTAAAAGATTGAATCCTTTTTCTTTCTCCAGCACAGGATTCACCACACGGAGAATATCCCTTAACTGTGGAGAGAGTCTAGTAAGCTAAGAGCAGGAGGAGAAACTGGGATACTAAAGGGCTCATGCCAATGCAAGAGATGAGTCCTGCAGTTATTTGAATATGTTTTGACTGGAGTTTGTAAAGACCCACAGCTCTGAGCATTTTTCTTTCTTCTTCTTTAGACAATTAGGCAAGCAGTTCTTGCCATATATTTCACCATGCATTCATGTATATTCATATTGATTTTTTTCATGTCAGTAAATTGCTTTGCTTTGCTTTGCTTTGCTTTGCTTTGCTTTGTTTGTTTCACTGACATGAGAAGCAGCAGTGCTTTTAAAGGTTTCTAGGTATTCCTTGAACAAAATCCACCGCTATACAAAACAGAGAACTAGGATCATTTCTATGCCTCACATCTAGTTCCCATCCCCTTTGGATGTTGCTAAGCAGTCACTCCTAGTGATGAATTATCTTTGCAATTCATTAAAATGCTTCATGCTTCTAAAAAGTAAATTTCTATTTATCCAGAAAAGCCAAAGATTGTAACAAATAGCCTTGAAAAGCCTTCTCAGGAAAGCTCTGCCTACCACTCTTCTCATTGTGAAATGCCCTACTCTGAGTTGATGGCTACAGTATTAGTATTGGGAAACAGGACACATGGATTTCTGATCTTTGATCTTTCTTGATCTTTTTCCTTTCTTTCCTCTTTTATTACAGAAGGCATAGGGTCAGATTTTCAAAAGCATTTAGTTTTGGCCTACCTCTGTGCCTCTCAGCTTGAGTGGAAGAAAAATTAAGACAACAGGAAAGATGCTTGAGAGTCTTGCTTTAATGTATTTAGGATAGGAACTGTGTTTTACTGTGAGTTCATACGGCATGTAACACAATAGCAATAATTAATTGAGACCTCCAGGTGCTATTGTATTATAAACAATCATTTACTTAGCAAACTAATTTAGTCTCTTCTACGGACTGTGGTTGTCTCCTGTGAAGGCAAAGAGAGAGCATAATGAGAACGTTGATCAATTGTTCCCTATGTGTTGCACTGTGCTACTCTTTTAGGGAAAGATGTATAGGGATTTCTAGTGCAGTTCTGGTGCAGAAGCAAATTTCTTTTCAGCAGTGTCTGTTTCTCTCCTACAGTCTTGACTATGAGAAATCATTTAAATGGTATTACAAATTCCTTAGCACTTCCATGTCTTAACCTCTAACATAGATGCCCTTTGGACACAGGTGTCACACTGCTGTGTATTATAAACAGAGAGGGGGAAAACTTCTGGGAAGCCTGTTTAAATTCCCTGTAGTGTGACTCTGTTGAGTAAACTCACAGAACTCATTCTATTTATATAGGTGAGAGGGGAAAATACCATTCTGAAAATACTGCACTGGTGATGGAAAATCTAAAGCCAGAATCCAGAATATTAGTTAAATGGAATTAATAAATGATAATAGTATAACAGGTAGCACAGAAAATAGGCTATTCATAGATTATTGAGTAGTGCAGGCCAGTAGGAGCAGATCTGGAGGGCAAAGCCATGGGTGCTGGGGACCTGACTCCCACGTTACACATGTTTCAGGAAAATTTTACTTCAGACTAGCTCAGAACTGGTTTCACGGACTGGAGGCCTACTTGCAGCTGGAAAATTTTTTGTTTATTCCTAAAGAGTATCTTCCAGTTTAGTCTCATCCAACAGGAATTCAATTCATATGCTTGTGGCTAACCTATAATGCAAACCAAAACACAGTGTGGGGATTTTCTTAGATCAGTATCTGATCCAAACTAAAACAATAATGTAGGTATGTCTGAAAAGGTATATCAGACCTGAATGTATTCAAATCACAATATACAAGTTGAAGTGATGGTCATTATTTTAATATTACACCCATTTTAAGTGTCTCCTCTACTTCTCTGCTCCTCATTCTACCCTGCCTTTCAGGGCAAGTTGCAAAGTCCTCTAAATGGCAAGTTGCAGATAACTCCTCTTATTTCTAAGGGATTTCTCCAATTTTACTGGAATTGAAAGGCTACCTCAGGTACCAAAGGCACCATAGTCCTCATCAGTATTTGTTGATATGTGAGCACAAATTTGCTGTGAGAAAAATCCTGAGAAAAAAATAAGAAAGACCCATCTTCCAGGACATGGTCAGGATCAGGACAGGGGAACGCAGGTGTTCAGGAGTTAGAAATTCAAGATGACCTATCCTTAGAGCTGAAGCCAAAGAGAGGACTCCCAACTGTGTTACGGCTGTCTTTATTTGATGGTTTGTATAGAATAGAAAAGCAAGGAAGACCTCAAGGCCTAAGAGATGCCATTAGGGCTTAGAGCCACAGCTGAGTGGTCAGCTGAGCCTGAGAGCCAGGCCTCAACGGTGGTGTGCATTTTATGCCCCAAGGATGGTGGGGGAGGACTGGGTACAAAAGTCTTGTGTACCAAGAGCAAGTTTGGCGATGGTAGTGTATAACCTGAATCCTTATAAGTCTTCAAGACCTTTTTCATGAACCAAGAACAGAGTTCAGAAGAGCATATTTAGGAGTCTGTAGTTGAGAGAAGGTTTCTAGTGACAACCCACAAACAGCTAGATAGTCAGGATACCTTACGATCACTTTAGCACCCTCTTCTCCTCTCCAAGAGGCTTTAYCAGGGAAGCAGCAGGCCCTCAGGTAAAGCACACTGAATACGTCACAACGCGTTTATACTCACTGTTTGGAAACAGTACATGACTGTTTGCTTCCTGTCCCAGTTACTGCGACGTTACCAGTGGCTTTCTACTCTCCAAGGTGATGGCTTAGCAGCAGCAGAAACTAGATCAGATTGCAGAGGCCAGTACCTTCTTACAACTAAGAGAAGACCCTGGCTATAATCTGGTCATATCGGGCAGGAATCAATTCCCTACAGATTTGTCACTGGTCTGAATAGGACATTGCCCATCCAGGGAGACTGCAGTGTTTCCTGATGTGAAAAACAAAAGGGACCAAGGGATAACTTGGCCCTCCAACCCCTAGTGTGCCAAATCYGAGCACAGAGGCAACTGTGTGCTCTGAAATAACTGCCATGGGCCTGCTCCACATTTCTGCCAATATCAAGCTTCCCAAGCAACATAGTTTGTGTGGATGTTGATAGGCTGAGGCAGGCAAGGCTCCTGCGAGGAGTCAGAGTGGGACATATATCTGCTAGAAGGGCCTGTCAGGCATGTGGAGACATGGATTATAGGATATCTGGAGAGGTCAGGCCTGTTTCTACTGAAGCACAGAGGGGGCACAGCTTAATGAGAGCAAGAGACAAGCTAAGGCAATGCGGATGCAACTGTTTCAAGCTGCTTAGCTGGCAAAGCTCAATCTGAACTTGGCACTTGCTGCTGAAGCAGCAGTATAGATTTGGCCTATRGTACTCTGGGGAACTTCTGCATTTGAGCTGAAAGAGAATGGCGGGTGAGATTTGAGCAGATTTTTCTATTTTATGCCTTCTCTGGAGACTGCTCCATCATCCCTGCCAGAGTTCATTTATCCCTGTGTTTTATAGAAATATATACGCAAAGCAAATGCTGCTGATTGCAGCAATTGGCAGGTAAACGCTAAATACCTCTCAGGGAAGAAAATCCCCAGGTCTTCTTAGGATGTCTTCATCCTTTGCACTTGAAAATGACACAAGTTAAGCCCTGTGCTGCAATAGTTTCAGGAACAAATTGTAAGYAGTTTCAGAGATTGTGCCTAGTCTAACTTGTTTACCAAGTAAAATGTCCTCACCCTTGGTTATGACAGTGAGAAATCCTTTTGTTCTAAATGCACAAGTAAACAAATAGATTCTACAGTCCTTGAGACCTTCCTCTAGGTCCTACACTTTACTATGGACCAAGGGAAGGTTTCCTATGAGAACCTCTCTTTAAAATATGGTGAGGTGCAGAAAGCTGGTGGCACACAGCAGCGCCCATGGATGCCAGCCATGATGCAACCTGTACAGCATTCAGCTTCCAGTGTAGTCCTTGGCACTTGGCAACATGATTATCAAGGCAGCCCTTGATTAATCTGTCTAGTTTGTACCTTCCCCTTCCCCTAGATGAAGGTAAGACCTAGTTTTGTCCCAACCACTTCTCTAGCCCTGCCTCTTCCACCTTTTTTAGATGTTTGCAGGCAGATGCATTTTGTTGCTGTATCTCATAGCCTGGTGGCTGGTCATCTAAGGAGAAATGCGAGCAGCTTAGCTTTCAGCACCTTAATGAGCCAGCCAAGCTGGATGGCTAATGACCCGAGCTCCCTCCACAGTCAGAGAGATGCTCCTGCAGAGAACAATTCAGGTCACCTTGGCTAGGTTCTCGCTCTGAATTACCCTCCAGAGGAGCCCGTTTATCTCCATTAATTATATAGGGAATCTAGGAAGCCTATCTAGCTAATGTAAGTGCCTAAGCTAGGTGCCTGAAGTTAGGCAAAAAACTCTCTAATCTATAAGCTCCTAGAATCTCCTATCTCCCTGCACAAATATGTAAGGTATTTTTTATTAGGGGAGAAAAACCAGGAGGAATTTATTGCATTTGACTTTAAAAATAAAATCACTAATCAGACTCACTTTTTCTTAAAGTGCACTTATGAAAGAAAAAGAATGTATAGCTTTCCCAAACRCTCATGCTAATATGCACAATCACTGCTAATAATGAGGGCAACACAGCTTCATTCCTGTCATTGCCTTTTATTCTCCCATGTGTCTGAGCTCCATAGTTACTCTGACTGTCATAGCTATTATTTATTAACATAGAGAGGCATTAAAATGCAATTTCCTCATCTATTTGTTTCTTTCCTAATTGCATGCTATTTAATGCTCAAAGGAATTCAGCAATGGTTGTCTTGATTTTCCTCGGTTGTATAGATGCATATGAGTTTATATTTAATCAATGTTTTTATTTTTACTTTTCATTTTAATTTATGTGAACTTTGTGCACATTCTACTTTTAATCCATTAGCTGTTTATATCCTCTCTTTCTTTAGCACGCATTTAATCTCATGATTGATTTTTAGCTTCAGTGTTTTGAAAGGAGTTTTCTCTGAAAGAAAAAACATTGTGTGTGATATTTCTTGAACTTACTACAGTCTTTAGTTTAAGTGTATTTAAAATAAATCTATTTTCTTCCTGATTTGAAATAATTTGAAATTAGAAACAATTACTTCCATAGAAAGGGTTAGCTTTGCTTTAGAGGTGAATGAAAAATAGGTTTTGACTCAGTAAAAAAGGGTTGAGACTTTGAATAAATTTCATTGAACAGGATGAAGAGCCTTTCTTTTTAATTTTCGACTATGAAAAATTAAGTGTGAATCATTTTAGATTAGTCAAAATGTATTCCCTGTTTTGCCTTTATCATTATTTTTGATACACTAATTTTAAAAGTGAAAAATTATCTCAGAGCTAACCACAACAACAACAGTAACAACAAGAGAAACAGAAACCTAGGAAATACATTTATTCTTGAAATGTTAATACATGGGACTTTTTAAAAAAATATTTTTCATTGGTCATTTAATTTCTAATGGAAATTGATTACATTTTCAGATTTTGGTTTCTCTGAAGCGTCAATTTTCCATTAGGAAGACACTATCAATGACAATTTTCCAACCAACCTTACTTTCTTTTTTTCAAATAAATCTCTTTTTCCTATTCAACATCGGGGGAACATAATGTTTTCATGTGCTAATATGACATAGTCTCAAAATTAAGCTTACATGCTAACACATTCATTAAGCCATTTCTCTGGTGTATAAGGGAAAAGCAGGAAGCCTGCTCCAATTTTACACTGTTTGCTAGGAGCACGTGGGCTGTTTGTGCTTGCCATTCCTGATTTTCAATCACCGGCTCAATTAGGAAGGTTCCTGCTTCCTTCCTTTCTTCTGCCAGGGGAATCCAGGGATGAAGATGTTTTTGGTAGGGGGAAAAGATATGGAAGCAAAGATATATTTATACYGGCATGTCCCATGGGCTGGGGTGGTAGGAAGCATCTGCCCCAGGTTGGACACACAGCCAAGACCACTTGCGATGGAAACACTAGACCATATTGAAGACCAGGATTAGCTTTTTTGCAACTCATCCTCTTCTGAAATATTTTACCTTTAGGTGAAAGCATTTCTCAGTGCTCAGTGCTCAATGACCATTGAGTCAGATGCATAATTCAGTTCAGAAAGCTTAATACGAAGGACAGGAGCATTTATATTCAAAGCAGTGAGGCTTGCTTTCTCCTTTGGAAAAATACGCACATTTTTGTATGTACATCTCCAAACTTTCTCCTTCTCATTTTAGTTAAATAAATCCTGAAAAAGTAGGGGGGAAAAATTGCTTCAGGGGCAAGAAGGGAAAGATATATTTTGTACATTCGTGAAGTTGTTGCTGCTGACGTTTGCAATAGCTTTTTGYACTTTTCTCCTTTTTTAGCAGTGATCCATTTTCAATGATCAGGCTCAGGAGGAATCTATTCCATCACTCAACTCTAATTCTGGAAAAGCTGGGCATAAATTTTGGTAATTAAAATATTAATTAAAAATTGGAGTAATATCTTTTGGATTCTTTTTGTGACAGAATTGTGAAATGKTGGGAGAAATTTCATTTAAAGGTACTGTTATTGTTAGTTCAGTTTCTGGAGATTTTTATGCTACTTACGTAATAGACATTGAGAAAACTGACATTTTAGAAATTCAACAGATTTCTCAATGCATAAATAGAAAAAATGATCCGATCATAATTCTTAAAATTTCCAAATTACAGTTTCATCTCTCTTCCCGATCACTGGTCTCAGTGAGGGACCTGTTTCACATTTCTCTGTCTGAACTGGTTCTTAAGGCTAAAAGTGAATCATCTAGTAGCCACTCTCTTTACTTTAAAGATATATTTATACTAGGGCTGGCACATCATCTTGATGCCTCATCCATCATTACATTATTCTCCAAAGACAGTAAATGAAACAGCATCATTTAGGGCCTAGAAACACTTCATCTAGTATCCATTGTGTTCAGTGAGATTTGTTACATTGACTTGAGTGACCTTTGGTTCAGGCTACATCTTTTAGGTATAGAGCAAGCAGAAAAATGTATTCAGGAAATGTAGCCTCTTTCTGCACATGGAATGTTTGTGATTTTCTTGAATTTATTTGTTTGAATGCAAATTTTATTCAAGACATTATATAACTTAACAATTGAACATCAAAATAATGTAAGGAATTGGGGAATGAGTGATTCTTGAATAGTTGCAGGACAGACAGTGATTTTTATTCCTTTCTGTGAAATGACAGGCACGTGTTTTCATACATAGATCATATTGTTGGATATTTTTTATCATTAAGACTGGAATGTAAGATAGTAATACTGGGTGGTCYTGCCAGAAATGGTGTGGTCATGCTGGATAATCACTGCACTACTAATGCATTGACATTTTAGTAGAGAAACTGGGAATATTGTGATGTTTCACGCAGACTTAAGAAAAGATGAATACTACAATGATGTGAGAAATGCAAATGCAACCAAAGTATTATCAGAAATGCACAATGAAAATAGAGTAGATCTGTAAGCATAGYCTCTCCTTACAAAAAAAACACTGTAGGTTCAAAATAACAGTGGCATTATTTTTGTTCTTATTTCTTTCTTTAGAAAGTTCTCTACTTTCACTTCTAGGAAACTGTGAAGAGGAGACCCTACAGAATTGCCTGAAAATGCAGTTTTGCCCCCTACAATTTTAAAATTATATTTCTCATGGCAAAACATCTTTTTCTTCTTTTGTAATTAAGGAAACACAGCATACTAGATAAAATTTTCAAATCTAGCTATTCCTTGGAAATCATATTTTTTTATAATACTTTCCAAAAATATGTCCTAAGTAAAAAATTTTAATACTAACTTGTATTTTGCCTTGTAACAATGTTTGTTTATAGCCATTTAATAGCATTTGTTTTCAAGACAGTAAAGAAAACTAACTATCCTTTTACACTTACAGAAAGGAAAAATATTACCATTACTAAATGCTGGATTCTTCAGGAAGAAAATTACTAAGAAAATTAGTAAGAAATAATTACGTAGAAGAGGAACACTGTAACTGGTACTGACTTTTATCTGGATATTGTTTAGAGAAAATAAACATCAGCCAATGATTGATGAAGAGATCAATGCTATCTTTTTGTCAAATCTACTGACTTGAGTCTTAGAAAAAAAGGATTCCTCACTGCTTAAAAATTCTTCCCAATGGAGGTTTTGTGGGAGAACAGAGACATAATGGCCCAGATGACCTAAGATAAAGTCAAAAAGGCCAAACATAACTGAATGAGCCGAGGATGTGTTCTTGAACCGTGTTCTACTTTGCCATATAACTCACAAAATGAGATAGTGAGAACACAGCTCATGTAGGATGTCTGAATTATTTTTACAATACAAAGTCCTAGTAGCAGCATAAGTAGGATTTTAAGGTACCTGGTAGCAAACTGATCTCATTTACATCTAGGAAATGTAATTGAAGAAGGTAATTTGCAAGAATATGACACAGTGAGGCATCTAACACTAAGAAACCTTAACCTATAGGGTGCCATTCTCCAGCCCATGAAGACAAATTTGCTTCATTTATACTGGCTGGAAGCAGCCAATGGAGAATAACATTGACACRAATGAGATTTCCTCTGATGAGGGTAGTAGAACTTCTTCCTACAGCAACTGTCTTCCTCATCCTTGACATTAAGTCATAGCTGGGAAGAAGCTGATGGTGCTCTGGGAATATGTAGATCCAAATGGATGTTTTTGCCTTAATATCACCAATAGCCTTTTAGCCAGTTCCTCAAAGCTATTATGTACATGCCTGGATACATTCGAGGACCTCACCTTCCTCTGGAGGAATGCAGTTAATACAACTCATGACAAAGTCGTGCTCTTATCTTCTCACATATTTGGCTTAAAATATTCACTCCTGACTTAGAAGGTCTGCTGGAGCTTTTCTTCACAAAGAAGCAGATACTCAGAACACCCCTAAGTGTTGCAGGATCTGCCTTCTTTCTAGTTCACACTTCAGCAGCATGCAAGTTTTTGTTAGCTGTGTAACTAATAATGACAAAATAACTCAGTACTGTGAACTTTTCTAAAGGTTGTGGTGGGATTCATTAAAGACAGGGGAATGTCTTTTAGTCATTACCTCTTTGTGATTTGCTAGCTCCATCTATTTCAGATGGTGTTGAAAAGTCTAACAATACATATAAACCAGAACTAATATTGTTTTGGCATTAAAGTTACTGCACAAAGAGTGATCATGATATTTGATGTGTAATTTAGCTTTGGTTATTCTTCTACAAGGATTTCTTTGCCCCTCGAGGTTCATAATGCTTCAGGAAACGTGTCTTTTCATTTTGTTAGGAAAATATACTGATGAATGCTCTGATGGAATAATGTGTGCCTTGTGTCTTGTTAGCCCCGGGATGTCTTGAAGAAGATATCTGTCTCAATGGGCCTATTCCTGGGAGACAGATATAATTAACAACTGAATGTATAAATCAGCCAGCCAGCCTACTACTGTAAGGAATAGCTTAGTTTTGTGTGCTGTTTGGGGGGGGGGGGTTGTTTTCAAAATATTATTTTTTATAATCCCTTGAATGATAGCTTCAGGTGTGAGCTGTATGAATACTCTCTTTTTTTGCTTCCTTCTGTGAGGTTATAGCGCCAACACAGCTCTCAATCTATCCCTTCAGAATCTTCCTTTGACAACATTAGCCAGAATGATTATTTAATTAATGTAATACCATTTGATGAGTAGTCTGCATATAGCAACCTCAAAKTCGTGTTTGACACCTTCCACTTCTCTTTGCAGCCATATTGTCTCCTTTTTTTCCTTGGGTGGAGTGGGGGTCCTAGCTCAAAGCTCTTTTTGCAGATGGATCTGAAGTTAATCTGTCCATGCTCTGAATGGGATGGATGCAAAATCAGTCTGAGGTAAAAGCAGTGTTTATAAAACTCAGTTGGCAGTCAGAGGTGGTTCACATCTGATCAGCTTGGGGTGCGGGCAGCTACAAGCTCACGTCCATTTGCAAAAGGGCAGATTAACTGCAAATCTATGTAAGAAACCTTTTCTTTTCATTGAGCCTCTTCCCAAAAGCCCATATTTTCCATTTGAAAGCTTTTTACTCCTCTCTTCACCTCACATTGTCTTGGTGTATCTAGTCATACCATACTGAAAATACCCTTATGGGAAGCTTGGAAGAACATTGTTACTAGAGTAACTCTGTAGTCAGGTAAGTGATGTCAGCTGTGTGTAACTGTGTAAGGAAAAGGAGAATTGGACTATACTTTAAAAGAATTACATTATCTTMAAGTTTACCTGCAAAAATTTGGCATAGGCAACAGAATAATTCTGATAAAAGTTAAAATTGGATACTTTCCATCCAAAATTGGATGTTTTCTCCTCCACCTATGGAGTTTTCCAGTGTTTGTGGCTGTAATCTCAGACCCAGACTGAGATATCTGACAGGCCTGTGTATCATAGCATAAAGAAATCACTGTTGGCCAGTATTCTTTCCCTGAGATACTCCAGGTGGTTTTTAAATGCTTTATATACTACCCMAAAAAATTTTTTTTTGCTGCTGTCAAGAATTTCACCTAAAGACAGACAGGAAAATTTTCAGAATTATCATTTAAATAGTTCAGGGTCATGGGAGTACTTAACATGTCATTTGATGAAGTTCTTACACCTCGTTAGATTTCAGCAAAAGTGATGTTTGTTGAAATGTTCACATGCCAGGAAACATAATGTTTATGGAGTCTAGACAGCAATGGTAAGAGAAAATTACTATTTGGAAATAAAATAGTTTTATTTATTTGTTAAATTGCTGCTGTTGCTATTAGGCCCAAATATATATTAAACTATTCATCCAGCAACATGAATAAACACACAATTTTTAAAAGTTACATTATTTTCTTGAGTCCTTGTAATTTTCTGACTATTGGGAAATTTCCTAAAATAAAATAAAAGAATTAAAAAAAATAAAGAAAATAATTGATATCTCTTTCCAGGATATTGAATATTAAATGTCTTACAATATTAATGATTTGTACTGCCTAAAATAACAAAATATAACATTTTTAAGTTTTAGAGGCATCTCATCAGCGAGGAAATCTAAGGGARGGTGACAGTTCTTTGTGCTTGGTAAGGAAAAGAAGGACCATCTTGGGCAGGAAGGAGGTAGTGAAAGTAGAGGATAGGAAGAAGTGGAAGCAAATCTGGTGGGTTTCTTTTCTTTTTGTTGTTAAATAAGTAAAATATATGTTTTACTGAAATGTCTTACGGAGCATCTGAACACTCTAGGCTGTCTTAGAAGGGAACAGGGGAAGGAAAAGGTTTATATCAAGGGGGAAAAGATTTCAGAATGTTACCTATAATTTATTACAGAATAAATAAACCACAGAATATTGACTATCAGTAGAACACACAACAAACAGATCCATAGATAGCGTCATAACCTGGGTTGTCACGCCTCTGGTTTTTGTTTTCTCTGCTCAACAGAGTCCAGCTATGACATAACATTTTGCTGTGCCAAAGGATTGTAATGTCTACCTGAAATTAAATGAAACAGAACACAAGGATAGAGGTTGAAACTAATCACATCATGCTGTGGAGGAAGCGAGAGAAGTATTCAGTCCGAATGTAGAAATAGGAGAGGAGTCAATGAACTCGAAACACAGAAATGCGGTCTCCTATGGCAAAAGATTCAGAGAGGGCTTTTGCACTAGTTCAGGTCTTTCATTGAGCAGTGCTGCTGGCAGAGAAGATACGTGCAAAACAAAGGAGAGGTGGGACCAGGTGGACTGGCTTGAGGTCGTACCATGTGCCACTGATTACAGTGATGTGATGGGACACTGCTGCACTTGGGTCATAATCTCATATTATCCACTGAGTGACCCTGGAAAATCATGCCCTCTCTGATCTCAGTAAACAGAGATAAAAATTCTAACTTGCTTTCTAAAGTGTCTCAGGGTTTCCTGATGAGAACTGTAGGGGCATGAACTTAGCAGACATTAAGAGGACAGGAGATCAGAGATACTGGAGTGTCTGTGAAAAAAATACTTTTTCAATAATAGACCTTGTTAAAAGGGATCTGAAATACATGCTGCTGTGGAAAGGAGAACATGGCTGGGGCTGTTTGAAAATGATGAGAACCTGCTCCTGTTGTGTGCTCCGGGTTAGAAGACAGCACCACTGAGCCACCATCATCAGAGAAGCAACCAAGCAGCAGCTCGCCTGCACAAGGGGAGATATAGAGCAGGAAAGTACAGGTTTAAAAGAGAAGGGAAAATCRAGAGGAAAAGCAATGTCCAGGTAATAACTAATGAAAACTAATGAAGGTTAATGGGAAAACCTCTTAGAGAGCTGAGGTGAATAATTTCTCCTTAGTCTGAAGTACTTAGCTGATGAAAGCTACCCATCTGCTTGGTCAAAAAAAAAAGGGGGGGGGGACAGAAGAGTAGGATAGAGAAAAAAGGCAATGAAAATATCACAGAACATGGATAGCTGACTTATTATCAAGTCAGTTTAGTCACAGTCTCTTTTAGTAAATCTTGACTAGATGACTTTTACTGGAAGTGACTCAATTAGTTGAACTGCAATGCTTAAACACAGAGAAAATGCAGAGGAACTGACACCTCACTGTGCTAAGAAAAGGCAGAAAGGTCAAATAAATGCCTGACATAGGTGAGAAGCCTGACCTGATCTCTTCATTTCTTTCAAGTGAAAGTAGGAGCAAGTCTCAAGATTTGGCCCCAATCTCTTCATATTGTTAATATATTTCTTTATTTTTGAAGAAAAAATAAAAGATTTTTAATAACTAAGTCATATGAACAATTCACTTTCAAAAGCATGCTTCAAATGATTTTAATAAACAGACTTTTTATGCTTCTTCACACAAGTCAATCTGGGATCCTCAGACAAAAAAAATGCTATCTACAGTTTGTCCAGAGAATTACTATTATTGACGAAACTATTTGAGTTTTTTAAATACATATTTATAGGGTAATAGATGTCTCTGGTAAATAATATATGGTATGTTAATATAATTAAATTCCATCATTCATTTCTAAATGAGCTAAATATCTATTTACCAAACAAACTTTTGAAAAGAGCTTAATCACCCATGGGCAAAAGGAAGATTAAAATGGAAACAACAGGACACATTGTGTCTTATTTTCCAACCAAAACTAAATCCAACTTATAATATTCCTTATTACAGGAACTGTCATTTTATGCCTGCTTAGAAAGAATGGCAAACATCCTTGGGCTCTTGGTAATAAAAAGGCTGAGGATCTGAACTATTACTTTCAAGGCAAATGTAAAGAAGATCTAAGGACAAATATAGCTTCTAGGATCAAACCACGAAGTACCTGAAGTCGGTGAAAAACCATTAGGTTCTCTTTGTCAAAGGCTATACAAGCAATTGTATGTGTAGAAACATGCAGTGTCATGACCCACATATTAATTAATTAAAGGTTCGTTATTAATTTATTAAATTAATTTTCAACACAAAGCATCAATTATTACCCATAAAGTGAGTAAGGCTGTTTTCTTGTAGATCAAAAAAACAGATTATTTTTTTCTTTTGGAGTGGAAAAGTTAGTTTGCTAAAACCRTAGAGACAGAATTGTGTAGAGAGGAGGAATCTCTTTTGGAAATATCCTTTACATTGATGACACTGACTAGAAATCTAGCCAGACATCCCACAAAAAGGATAATTCTGCTTAAATGTGATCTTAGGACAGAGCATTCTAGAAAACAAATTTTATTAAATAAGCAAAGCTAAGATTAGGGAGGAGGAAAGCCTATATTTTAAAGCACTGATGTTTTATTATAGTATTAAGTATTACCTCTTGGGTTGCAAATAATGCCTAATAAAAAGTCAAGCAGCCTCCAAAATAGCTGGCTTAAGAAAATCTGCAAAAAATAACAGACAAATTGTTCACATCCAAAAGTTTTTTTGTTGATTTTGAGTTTTCCCCTCCCTTTTGGGGAATAAAGGCACATATGGGAGTTGTAGCCAGCACTTCACACTTCTGTTTCAACTCTGCTGCAGGGCTTCCCATGATGTTGAAGTATTCTCTTAAGAGTGCAGTGAACAAGCATTTCTTCGGTCAACTTAAAGAATATTTGCAGAACAAGTTATTTTTAGCAATGCTGTGCAAATGAAAAAAAAACTACAAGTTTGTTGTGGGTTTTTTTTGAAGCAAATGTGGGGGGCTTTTTGAAATGCATAGAAAACATTGAAAGTACCTTTTCAAAGACAGTTTTCAAAATTGAGGATTTTTTTTATCTTTGTTTGCAGAAAATCACTAATAATTTGGCAGACATTTCAGTAAAACTAAAACAAAGAAAAAAATCTTTGAGGGCTTGCTGCTGAGCTTTAGGAGGAACTGCCAATGAGTTAAAGAAAGATCATCACCCCCTCACCCTTGAGAATCTTGAGCCATATTGGGTAGCATACCAGGAAACACAGAAAATGTAAGCCTGGCCTTAGGGAATTTACAATTTAAGAGAAGAGCCCACAAGTTATCAACAATTTCTGTATCTTACGTGGGGGGCAGAAGGCCATACAGGGTGGCATTGTGGGTCCTGGGGCTTTTCTGTTCTCCAGCCTCCCTCAGTTGCTCCTCTGCTCTTACAACTGAGCTTTAAACTGCAAGGGGCTTTTGGTCCACCGTGGTGGCCATTCAACCTGGACTGACCGTTCTCCTTGAATGCTCATGTAGCGACGGCCGCCGTTCTCCCCTCTGGAGCTCCAGCCACACACTCCTCCTGCGCACGGCAGATTTCAGCCTTCAGGGGAAAGAGGTTCTCAATACTGGTCTAACATGACTGGCCTCTACAAATAGGAATGCTGTTTTAAGCTGTTAGTAGCATAACTATTAATAACTAAAATATTAAAACTTTTAGAATTAATTGAAACTCAGGAGCAGAGTGCATACAAGTCTATTTTTAACTTCGGCTTAGTGCATTCTTCATTAACAGGAGTGAATTCTGGCTTACGCTTGGTTTATTATATGCTGGAAGATACCAGGAGGAAACTGCCACTTTGGCTCTCTAGGGCACTAGACTGTTGGCTTATACTATTGTTATAGCTTTGTGTTTAGTTTGGTTTTGTCAGAAGGTATTTCAAACACGTTGTGACTCCATGACAGGACAGTAGGAAAAAATTCAAAATATAAAGACCAAAATGCCTTTTGGTGATGTGAAAGTACTTTTTTAAAGGGAAGTTTTTAATTTCTTTCTCTTTCTCCCTCTCCCTCTACATGCCAGAAAAAGCCCTGTCCTTTGCCTTTTTGACTATATTAGCTACCCTGTTGTTCTTTGTTCCGGACTCTCTTTACCAAGGGGCCAGGTTCTGTCTTGTCACATAACATTTTTGCCTATAAACACTAAATAAATAAGGCAATCAGTAAACATAGGAATAAGTAAACTAATGCATATTAGTGAGGAAAGACATATTCCAGCTATTTTGGAGGCTTCGTGACTTTTTATTAGATTAACTTTGCAGACTTAAGTCTGGGGTTTTTTTCAAAAATAGTTTTCCTAATTGTTGCATACTCTCTGAAGTAATAAATTCAAAGAATAAACAGCTCCTGAAAGCTCTTTTGCAATGTGATCAAAATGCACTTTCGTTCATTAACATATTCTGCCTTGTGAGTGAACGAAATGTTTGATACAGTTTTGTGTTGTGTTGATATGTCTTGCTTGATTTTAATGCTTTTTATATAATTCATTTTATGCTTTGTTTCTTTGCCTTTGTGAAAGAAAGTTTAAAAAGCAATAAAACATAAAGCGGAAATTTACTTCAACCAGATCAACTGTATCCAAAGGAAATATAACCAGTTATTAACGGCCAACAAAATCAGTCAGACTGCCTGAGGAGCAAAGTATTATGATGACAGAATATAGTTCTTGGTGGTGGTTAGGTTGTGCCCATCTTCTGACTGAACAAGAAGAAGCCTTTCTTAAGATGGGGAGAACATTGCTGGGGAGCTTTATAAATATGCATTTTAACATGCTTTTTAAAATCATTTATTTCTCTCTATGGCTTTGTGGCCGTCTGGGTATTCTGGAGGTTGGTTTGGTCGCCAGAGCTCTATAAGAAGAGAAAATATCCTGCAATATCAAAATGCTGTTGGGAACATGGTGCTGCAAATGGAAACTCTGTAGTTATCAGACACAGTCCGGAACAGAGCAAATCCTTGCAGCTAGGGATTCGAGTAAAAATTCAAATGCTTTCCAATGTGACCTGAACTTACTCACTCAYGGAGGCAACAAGGGACTTAATCCTCCAACTTACAGAGCATCTATCGAGAAGTGCTGAGTACTCAATGTTTATTAACTTCTGCAGGAATATATGCTAATATACAAATCCCCTTAGTGTATCAGGTTTCCATATTCTATATTTTGCAGCACATTAGAAATGACAGTTCTGTCATGCTTACTCTGTCTCTTGAGTTTACTTCATTTTATTCTGCACAGAAAAATTTACTAGTGCAAAGTGCTTTTTGTTTTTGGTTTTCGGGTAATCACATTTCTATTAAAAATAATGGATATATTTAATTAACTTCAGTGTGGCTAGGAATTTGACTTTGAATTTCTGTCAACAAAATTTTACCAAGGGAGAAGATTGAAGATATACAGGGATAATTTTTAAAATATAATTCCTCTTTGAGTAACATAGAAAAAATTTTAGTATGGGAGGAAACACAGCAGTATGAAATATGTGCCTGGATATAATAATATTTATGTTTTTCATGCTATGTAAATTCCAAGTCCCTATCTTTTCATTTAGCTTTTTTATTTTATAATTCCTATATTGATGTTTCCTTAACCATTCATGAAAGATCACTCACAAATGGATTGTTGCTCTTTATCACTTTTTAAAGAGCTTCTTTTTGTATATTTGTCTTGCAGGTGATGTGAGTCTCTCTCCTGACGTCCCTGTTCTCTCCTTCTTCATGACTATAATAAAATCCTGGAGTTCTGAAACAACATTTTATAATTATGAAATAGTGAAAACTGTTTTTTTTCTGGCCTGAAAGCAGAGAGATCTTTAGGTTGATAGGTCAGGAAAGCTACTGAATCTAACTCAAACTAAAATTACAAAAAACTTGCTTTGGACAGACCTTCAACAGACATAAAGGAAGAATCGAATAATCTTTAATAAAATCATGATAAGATTGTGACAGGTAATGTGCCAGACTGATTTTTTAAAATATTTTTCTGCTTTTTTTTCCTCCTGATGACAGCCACATGTAAACCTCATAGCAGAATGTCTGTTTATTCTAAATAGATTTTAAGTGCTTTGCCTTTGACAAGCTAGTGTCACTGTCATTTCAGAGAGTGATTATTTTTTCAAATTTCCTTTGATTTTGCCTTTAACTGAAAGAGGGAAAAACAGAATTGAAAAACCATGACTGTAGCTGTTTTATCGGTAAAAACTGGGACTCCATTTTTTAATGCAACTCGTTAACCAATCTTTAAAGAAAAAAATTTGAACTGTTGGAGAATTTATTTCAGTTTTATGTCATATTGTATGATAATGAAAACCAACACTGTGTTAATGTTGATTGTCTGTTTTGTGGTGTATTTAAGTGCTTGGTAGTGTTACACAATGTCCACAGTAACTATTGATTTAGACAAAGAGGAAAGTGTAGGACATTGACGGGAGGCTTTTACGGCTTTTACTCCTACCATCACCCTACTGCTGCTTTACCCCTGGTGTCAGAGGTGCACAGGATGCACCTGTGAGACCCGTGAGTCACTCGTCCACCGTGTACGCAGGAATACGGTGACTTCGGTRGTATTGCCTGCTTTTGCAGCAGCGCAGGGTGAAACGCCCACGTCTGCATGGGTGCTTGTTTACAGGACCGCATTTGCCGGAGCTCCTCTGAGAGGCAAAGCAATATATGAAGGCTGAATGCTTGGCAGCTTTTCAAAGCGCGAGTGTTTGATGCAGCATAAGGAGGTGTTTCCCAAGGCTGCCAGAATGACACTGTAATCCCTGCTTACGCTCTGCTCCTCACCACTCTGCCGTGCTTATAAAATATTAGGTCCTGCTTACTCACTCAGTGGAAAATTATTATTTACTTTTAAACTCCCATCTTGTATGTTTCCTCGCTCTTTCCTTACTTTTGCTCTGACTCAACAATCTCTTGTATACTCATGAGTAATTGCTAAGTATTGYTCCTGAGTAATATATTCCAGAATAATTTATTCTTGGGTAGTTGCTAGGTATTGCTCCTGAGTAATGTACTCCTGAGGAATATACTCCCAAGTAATCACTAGTTAATTCTAGGGAATTCTTTCCAGGGCAATAGAAGTATAAGAATATTTCATATAATTACACTGGGCAAGAGTCTATTCTTTCTTGACTAGGCGATCCCTGGACACTTCTTATGATAAGGAAATGTCAGAACTTCTCTCCTACTTAGAGGGATCCCTCACGAAATAAAACTACRGGTGAAGCTCTCCTTGGAAGAGTATAGACTGACTGTCACCTCCAAAGAGAGTAAGATCATGTATACAGTGCTGGTTACCATCTTCAGAGGGATTTTTGGTAATGTTGTAGATGCTTTTCTGCAYGTCAGAAAGACCTCTAAAGTTAACAAAAAGCTTTCAATTGTCCTTCTGATTATCTGCTAATTTATCTGCAAATCACAGGGAAAAAATACCAAATGCTATCCATTTGTAGAATATGTTATAAAAATATGATTTTAGATTAAAACAGTATGTTAGTTCTTTGCTGTAGTACTTTCGCTGMAGAACAGAAGACCAGGAATGGATGCCAGGAACATACAGATACTCCTGTGTTCACTTGCTTTAGTCAAAACTCTATTGGAGCTTTAATAGGAGAATACCTAAAACATCATTTGACTCAAATTTGCAGCCAYGCTGCCTGAGCTAGAAGAAAGATTACAGGCAGGTGACTTCAAATTTCAAAATTATTTATCTGAATTATTCAGTGAGGATTCACTGACTAGAGGGCCCAATTCGTTTTGATTTTAATTTGATTTCTGTCAATATCAGCTATGGGCTTGTCTGATGAAGGAAAAGGAACAGATCACAGATGCCATCAGACAAATTAAGGCCACAAGGCCTTGGCCACAAGGGCACATTGCTGACTGATGGTCAACTTGTCATCCACCAGCACTCCCAGGTCCTTCTCGGCAGAGCTGCTCTCCAGYAGGTCAGCCACCAGCTTGTACTGGTGCCTAGGGTTATTTCTCCCTAGCTGCGGGACCCTGCACTTGCCCTTGTTGAACATCAGCAGGTTCCTCTCTGCCCAGCTCTCCAGCCTCTCCAGGTCTCTCTGAATGGCAGCACAGTCCTCAGGTGTGCCAGCCAGTCCTCCCAGCTTGGTGTCATCAACCAACTTGCTGAGGAGGCACTCTGTCCCCTCATCCAGATCGTTGATGAGTAAGTTGAACAGGATGGGACCCAGGACTGAGCCCTGGGGGACRCCACTAGCCACAGGCCTCCAACTAGACTCCACRCCACTGACGAGGACCCTCTGAGCTCTGCCTTTCAGCCAGTTCTCARTCCACCTCACTGTCCACTCGTCTAACCCACACTTCCTGAGCTTATCCAGGAGGATGTTATGGGAGACAGTGTCAAAAGCCTTGCTGAAGTCAAGGTACACAACGTCCACTGCTCTCGCCTCATCTACCCAGCCAGTCCTTCCATCAGAGAAGGCCATCAGATTGGTTAAGCAGGATTTCCCCTTGGTGAATCCATGCTGGCTRCTCCTSAYCACCTTCTTTTCCTCCATATCTCTTGAGATGACAKCCAGAACGAGCTGTTCCATCACCTTTCCAGGGAYGGAGGTGAGGCTGACYGGCCTATAGTTGCCTAGGTCCTCCTTCTTGCCCTTCTTGAAGAGTGGAGTGACAYTGGCTTTCTTCCAGTCCTCAGGTACCTCTCCAGTTCTCCATGACCTTTCAAAGATGATGGAGAGTGGCCTGGCAACAACATCCGCCAGCTCCCTCAGTACCCGTGGGTGCGTCCCATCTGGGCCCATGGATTTGTGGATGTCTAGCCTGCCCAGAAGGTCTCTGAGCCTATCCTCCTCCACCAAAGGAAAGTCTTCCCTTCTCCAGACTTTCTGCCTTGCCTCCAGGCTCCGGGATTCTTGAGGCCGCCCTTAGCAGCGAAGACTGAAGCAAAGAAGGCATTCAGTAATTCTGCCTTGTCACCAGGGTCGCCCCTTCCCCCCCATTCAGTAGCGGGCCCAGATTTTCCCTGGTCCTCCTCTTGCTGCTGATGTATTTGAAGAAGCCCTTCCTGTTTTCCTTGATATCCCTTGCAAGACTCAATTCCAGCAGGGCCTTAGAATGGAGAATCTAGGCTTAGATTTACCATATGAAGAACCAGTCATGTTAGAGAGAACACAATTTCTGTGAAGTATTTCAGATTGGTCATTTTGGGTAGCATTTATCTCACTTAATTTTAGTTGGCTAAAGTATGGACATAAATCAGCTTGGGCGCGATCCACAGCSTATATGGGAGATAGAAGCCTGTTTTGAGGGTGCTGTTTATTTCGAGAACTCAGATCTCTAGGATGAGATGAAGGGTGCTCCAGTCACCACTGATTAGGTTTCATGGCTGTAGAGGAGCCTTAGCAACTTGGTAACATGTACAGGTCTGCAGTCTGGATGTCTTCATTCAGTAAGATGATTARCAGTTTGGATATCTTGTTATCTCGCAGAGGGAGGAAAAGGAGGACTGGAGCTACCTCTGATTTACATTGGCACCTTTTTAGTTTTCCCATGTTGCTTTTCTGGGATAGTTTGCCCTCCCTGGAGAAGGTTAATTTACACCACTCGGGTTTACCGAGCAGCCAAGGTTCTGGCCCGTTGCTTCTTTCTCCTTGTGCTACCACTGTCTGTCAGCCTCTCCTGTTCCCCTGGGCCATATTTCCAGCTCTTAAGGCTCTAGTCTCAGTCATTTCCCTGTTTGTTGTTCATCCTCYCATGGCACAGATCTGCTGTGTCAAAATGTAGCTATGTTTTGAAACAAGTGGAGTAAAAATCCATTTCTGTATTATTATACATTAACCTCATAACATATAATCTCTTATACTACCAGGTATGATTAGTTATTCAAAGCAAACTGCTACTTCCATCTCTGTCTTCCAGGAACAAGAACATTAAGCTTTGCAGAAATTTTYCACCTAGCAGTTAACTGCTGTTCTCATTGTTTGTAACTCACCCCAATGTTYCCTACAAAAAGAAATGCTAACTTCAGTGGTCTTCTCTACTTCTAGAAAGCAGGGATARCTATGAAAGCCTGATTGCCAAAGAACACACACTTCTAGAGGCAAAATTAACATATTTCAGCTGGTGCTGTGATGTGTCAGAGAAGTCAGTCAAAGTGTCCAGCTCCGCACACCCTAAAGTGACAGAAATAAAGCTTCTCGTAAGGCGTGGAGGCTGTGTTCTTTGCTTCATTAGCTACAGAAACAGCGGCTCTTGGAAAAGACTCAAACCTGCTGATAGGAATGTTATGTTAAGATATGAATACATATATTGCTTGATATTGGCTATGGATAAAATGGTTGAGAGAGGAGAAACCAACATTTGCATCTATTGTATTGCTCAGAAAGACGTAAAACCCCATGGTTTGTTTGAAAGAAGAAATTCTCTCTTTCTCTCTCTTCTCTCCTTTTTTTTTTTTTTTTTTTTTTTTTTTTTTTTTTTTTTTTTTTTTTTTTTTTTTTTTTTTTTTTCTCCTTTTTTTTTTTTTTTTTTTTTTAATTAAGTTTAACTTACTGGTGTCCTGCTGAACCTTGTCCTTACCAACAGAGAGGAACTGGTTAGAGATGTGAAGGCTGGGGGCAGCCCTGGCTGCAATGACCATGAGATAGTGGAGTTCAGGATCTGGCAGGAAAGAACTAGGGTAACAAGCAGGATTGCAACCCTGGACTTCAGGAGAGTGGACTTTGGGCTCTTCAGGGACCTAATTGGTGGAGTCTCATGGGTTAAGGCCCCAGAAGGAAGGGTGGTCCAGGRGAGCTGGCTAGTATTCAAGCATCACTTTCTCCAAGCTCAAGAGCAGTGCATCCCTATGAGTAAGAAGTGCAGCAAAAGTGGCAGGAGGCCTGCATGGGTGAGCAAGGAGCTCTTGGCCAAATTCAGACAGAAGAAGAAAATACACAGAMTGTGGAAGAGGGGACAGGCTACTTGGAAGAATTATAGGAATGCAGTCAGAGTATGTAGAGGTGCTACGAGGAAGGCTAAGGCCCATTTGCAAGGGATGTCAAGGACGATAGGAAGGGCTAGGATAGGAGGATAGGCTTAGAGACCTTCTGGGCAGGCTAGACATCCACAAATCCATGGGCCCAGATGGGACGCACCCACGGGTACTGAGGGAGCTGGCGGATGTTGTTGCCAGGCCACTCTCCATCATCTTTGAAAGGTCATGGAGAACTGGAGAGGTACCTGAGGACTGGAAGAAAGCCAATGTCACTCCACTCTTCAAGAAGGGCAAGAAGGAGGACCTAGGCAACTATAGGCCAGTCAGCCTCACCTCCGTCCCTGGAAAGGTGATGGAACAGCTCGTTCTGGATGTCATCTCAAGAGATATGGAGGAAAAGAAGGTGRTSAGGAGYAGCCAGCATGGATTCACCAAGGGGAAATCCTGCTTAACCAATCTGATGGCCTTCTCTGATGGAAGGACTGGCTGGGTAGATGAGGCGAGAGCAGTGGACGTTGTGTACCTTGACTTCAGCAAGGCTTTTGACACTGTCTCCCATAACATCCTCCTGGATAAGCTCAGGAAGTGTGGGTTAGACGAGTGGACAGTGAGGTGGAYTGAGAACTGGCTGAAAGGCAGAGCTCAGAGGGTCCTCGTCAGTGGTGTGGAGTCTAGTTGGAGGCCTGTGGCTAGTGGYGTCCCCCAGGGCTCAGTCCTGGGTCCCATCCTGTTCAACTTACTCATCAACGATCTGGATGAGGGGACAGAGTGCCTCCTCAGCAAGTTGGTTGATGACACCAAGCTGGGAGGACTGGCTGGCACACCTGAGGACTGTGCTGCCATTCAGAGAGACCTGGAGAGGCTGGAGAGCTGGGCAGAGAGGAACCTGCTGATGTTCAACAAGGGCAAGTGCAGGGTCCCGCAGCTAGGGAGAAATAACCCTAGGCACCAGTACAAGCTGGTGGCTGACCTACTGGAGAGCAGCTCTGCTGAGAAGGACCTGGGAGTGCTGGTGGATGACAAGTTGACCWTCAGCCAGCAATGTGCCCTTGTGGCCAAGAAGGCCAATGGTCTCCTGGGGTGCATTGGGAAGASTRTTGCCAACAGGTCGAGGGAGGTGACCCTGYCCCTCTCCTCAGCCCTGGTGAGACCTCATCTCGAGTACTRTGTCCAGTTCTGGGCTCCCCAGGACAAGAGAGATGTGGAGCTATGGGAGAGAGTCCAGCRCAGGGCTGCGAAGATGATCAGAGGRCCGGAGCACTGCCCTCTGAGGATCGGCTGCGAGAGCTGGGCCTGTTTASCMTGGGGAAGAGAAGACTGAGGGGGGATCTTATCAATGTGGATAAGTACTTGARGGGAGGGTGTCAAGGGGACGGGGCCAAACTCTTTTCAGTTGCCCCATGTGACAGGACAAGACGCAATGAGCAGAAATTGAAGCACAGGCAGTTCCACCTGAACCTAGGCAGGAATTTCTTCCCTGTGAGAGTGACAGGGCACTGGAAGAGGTTGCCCAGAGAGGTTGTGGAGTCTCCTTCTCTGGAGATCTTCAAGGCCTGCCTGGCTGCAACCCTATCTAACATGSTCTAGGTGACCCTGCTGAGCAGGGAGGTTGGACTAGGTGATCTCCAGAGGTCCCTTCCAACCTTACTGATTCTATGATTCTATGATTACTGCTTTTCAGCACTTAGAGTGAAGATGAGGTAAACATACTTGCATTTTATATATCCATCTCCAGCTCTGAGGAAGTCATTTTTAGACGATTTTTTGAAAGCCTTCAGAGTTTCTTTCAACTGGTCTTGCTTACAATAGATTTCTGTGGACAGTAATACTGCCACAGCAGAGGAGGAGTATTGTGCACTGCAGTGTCTCAAATCTCACTCTCAGCTCTGGCCCATAGAAAATATCCCCTTTGCCTGGGTCAGGGCCAGGGTCAGTGCAGGAAACATACAGCCATGCAAAAAACACATCCCAATTTTACACAGACATTTTACTGGGATACTTTATGCCCCATTTCCACCACTGGAGTAAGAGTTGTATTGTCTACAATACGAATGCAATGCAGTGTCAACTTCCTATATTATCCTACATTATTCCTACGGAAAACGTCATAAATGTACTTTACTTTTCATTGTTCACATCATGACACACCGCTTGCAGTGGTCTTAAACAAACTTTTTGTGCTATTTAAGGATATTTCCCAGCTAAGCCCGTCAAAATTTCTATAAGATGTGTCACAAAATTTGAAGCATAGATTCTAGAATTATGTCATGACACAACCTCTCATTAATTATGGATTGAGAATTATGCAATATTTTCATATCTTTGCCAGAAGGCAGCTCCATGGCATTTCGTTTTGCTTTTGCTTTGTTTTTATTATTATCTCTTACTTATTTTATAGTCAAACTGTTTGCATCTGAGACAGCATTTCTATTTAAAATGTCACATCCCTAGCAATTACTTCTAAGTGTTTTATGTTACCTTGAGGTTAAAAAAAAATTTCTTCTCTTAAGCAATACATAATTATATGTTGCTCACAATGATTGATGGTTTGTTGAGTGCTGGATCATGAAAAAGTACCCTGAATATTACCATAAAGCAAGTCCTACCAAGTCTCAAGGTTTCAGGAGCTGTCACACAGATCAGTCATTTTGTATTGTAATCATAAAGGCCTCCCAAAATGAATTAAAGAATAATAAAAGAAAATGCATTCTTCACTTGCAGAGTGGAGACTGCTTGATCACCATAACTGTGGGAGAGGCACTAAAATGTCACAAGGGAAAATAATCTCAAGACATTTCAGACGCTTTCTACTTGTTTAGTTGGTTGGGTTTTAAAATGTTATATGACATACCGCCTTGGTAAGAGCAGTTCTGTAAAATGAAGGCTGCAAAGAGAAGTTGTCTGTTTAGGCAAAAAACCCTTGGGAAGATGATCCTTTTTAGAACTTCATCCAAGGGGGTAACTTTGAATATGTTGAACCAGAAGATGTGCGACCACACTTTTTCACCTCAGGGATGGATATAAATGCAATGACATAGGATAGATTTTCATCCTTCTGGTTTTAAAATTTTGTATCTCTTCTTTATGGCTGCCATGATGTCAGTGAAGAGCAGCATTGTATATTGAGTAAATACAGATTTTATCTCTAATCAGCTCAGGTGACTGACATTGCCTTTCACTGATAAGGGTAAAGCCACTCCCAAATTGTCTATCTTTGGGACAGATATGATTTATTACTGTAGACTTATCTATTCTGCTGTTTTTGCAGTTGACAACCTTTTGCAGGCTAAGTTCTGGGGAAGAAACCCCCTCTATATTTGAATATTCCAAATGATACACTGCAGGTTTGGTTGAACAAGATTTTGTATCTAAAGAATACCCAACTCTGAATGAAAAAAAMCATGGTTCTGTGACACACCAGATGTTAATGAAAGGTTGGTCAAGGTCTTATGAGAAGCCAGAAYGTGAGTAATTTAGAGACCTTGTGGTTAGGCTTCCAGTTTACAAAGATCACAGTGGAATTATTTAAATCATACCAGCCAAGAACAAGCAGAGATGGGATAGGCATGTTGGAATTTGATCAAAACCATGGATTAGACTAGATGACATTTCAGAATTGCAACAAATTAAGTGCAGAGTGGACATTAGCACTCCTTGCCCAGACAACAGCAGTTAGCAAGCATGATGTTCAACTTTTAATCTAAGCTAGAAAAGTCTACCAAAACTAACAGATCGGTTTTCTCTGATTTGCATGCAGAACAGCTTTTATTTCCTTTAACGACACTCATTCACACAGAGATGTGGGAGAGTGAAAAACTAAGTCAGCCCCCTCAACAAGCCTAGAGAATTAAGACTGAAATCTGCTAATATGAAGACAATCCTGTGATACACCATAAAGGTGTATTTTACCATCAAAATATAACACCGAAAAGCAGTGCTAACTAGAACTTTCCAGTGAAAAACTTTGAGTTTCTTCTGACCAGAAGGGGTCAGTTTTGAAGAAACCTTTATTCTTTTTTTCCCCATCAGAATGTAACAGTTTTGATGACCCTTGTACAAGTACAGRATGAAAAAAAAATGGCCACGTTTTGGGCACTAACTGAATAAATCACTTCAAAGCTACAATTTGCCCATAGGAGCCGAGTGCTCTGACCATTGTACAAGCCTTAGAGCTGACCTGCTGCAGAAGAGGAACAGGTCTGAAACCTCTGTGCTTTCAAGTATTTGAAACCTTTTGATGGGAAAAAAATTTCTTCTTGCCCAGTTGCATCCCCAAATTTTTCATTCAGTAACTCCACATTGTACAATAACTGACTGAAAAAAACCTTCTGCTGTGTGCAACTGCATTGTTCATCATACAGCAGAAGCAGCAAAGCAGTGGACAACCATCTCCAGTCAGGTTATGCACCTTTTTACGTTAGAAAGAACCTAACAATATATCGTGACTGCYTTAATTTGTCTGATGGAAGATGGCTTTCAACAAGGACAGCTTCTGCATTGCAGTACAGCTACTCTGTGAGCCACAGCGAAGCTGAAGGAGCAGAGTTTCCCCGACCACTATGCAGTGATTCCTCATTATCTTCTGATTCACGCACATTTTCTTGACTTCATTGCTATTGCCACAAATGATATTGCTTTTAAGACAGGAAGTGAATCATGCATTATGCACACTTTCATAATTGTGAGCTATATGGCACTTATGCATTGCTTTGTATTATGCACTTTGTTATACATTATGCTCGCTTTGTGCCTAGGGTGATATCATATACACAGACATCGTGGAGCAGTAGGGAGTAAACATGCACAAACACATCGCATGACATCTTCCATGGGCTGTTGGTAGACGCTCCGAGGAAAAAATCTGACGATCTTCCCCTCCTCACCCAGAACAGCTTTACTAGAGTTTGTGGCTGCTCAATAGCAGAGGTATCCCACTGCATAGTGTTTTAATTCTGTGATCATTTAGAGAAATATGGAAAAGCAAAATATCAATTTCAGCTTTTCTGTTCAGCTAATAATGAACAAGTGCCTTTGCGGGGATAACGTGTGTGGTCATTTGCACAAATGTATTTACTGCTAGATAGTTATTTGTATGCTACAGCCTGAATGAAATCATTTTTCTGCCTCAGAAAGACGACTACTTGTTGCTATGGTAGTACACACTCCAGCAGGCAGATACAAAAAACACAAGAGGCTCAAGTTATTATAATTTAGTTAGATTAGTGTGAGATATTTTGAATTTAAGTCAGTTTTTCAGTCACAATTTGGAGAAGGGAAAAAAAGGAAGAAGTATTTGTGTGTACTGAAAAATTCTCAGCAGAGACTGTAACAAACAAAAACCTTTTCAGCAGCCAGTTTGTGAATAATGTTATACCACAGGCCTTTCAAAACAGATATTTCAGTCAGAGTATTATTGCAGATTTTTAATTATTTTCCTGTAAGGAAAGAAAAGCCTGGCTGTGTAATCAGTGTGGATTTTTCACTGGAAGCGATGGCAGTTCTTTGTGCACAGTCAWAATATGACTTTAGTCTGCAACTAAACATAAATTAAACAATTTTGAGATAGTATAATGTAACTAATCATATGTCTTTATTTATATTAGGGCAATGCTCTGAGACCTCCATAAGGTATAAATCTTTCAAATACAGATATGCTTTACTTTGATCCAGCTTATTTTACAAAGAAGTGACTGACAAACCAAAGGATGAAGAAGCAAAGTTAAAGATCAGGCACATCAGCTGTAAATCTACCACCACAAATCACCAGTTTTCTTGGGGGTTTCACAAGTCCCCTTGCTCCGACTGCCTGTCATTCCTCCCAGACACCTCTGACTTTTGTAACTCAGGACGTGAGTTGGCTGAAATTTGGCCTGCAAGTTTCCTTTCTTCTTTTTTATCAGTCCTCCATCAATAGTAGAGAAAACTGAGATAAAAATTTTGCCTTGTTTTTTTAAACCGGACATCTGACAAAAGTTACATCTTTCCCTTTGTGAAGGTTGCTGTWGGAGTGAATGAGACATTACTGTCTTTTACCAAAATGGCTGTTCGTGGGTACCGTTCCCAGGGCTTCTTTGATAATATTTCTACAAATGTTAGTGTTCAAAGTACCTTTCAAATTCTTCCTCACTGAATGTCCCTGTGTACAGGGTAGAAGTCAGTGGCTAGCACTCAGATTGCCTTGTGTTGCATTATGTAATTTTTATGGTATTTTGCAAAATGATCCCTAAAAGATCCTGTAGACATGATAGTTAATCTATTTTCTGTAACTGTCAGGGCATTTTGAAAACAAACTCTGAAATCTAGTAACTTTTTATTTGACACAAAAAATGTTAGATGGCTATAGGGTAAAAACACTCAAAGATCTTTAAAAAAATCTGAAATATTAGTAGCCTAAATTACTGGTAATTCAGTTTCACAGTGTATGCTCCCACTTCATCAAGACAATTAAATACATGAATAGCTTTAAACTTGTGAATAACTCTTGCTGAGGTCAACAAACTAAAATCACTTCGTGATCTCTTTATGAATTGGAACCTGAATTTATAGCTGACGTACAACTGCTCTCCACAGTAATGTCTGTCTTTTAAGAYTGTATTACTAAATGATAAAAAACTGTGTTGCTTCTCGTGCTCTTTGTGCTACCATGTTCAAAATATTATTTTGTTTTAAAATTGCATCAGTGATAGAAATAAAGAAATTTAAAGTTACTAAAGATACATTTTACAGGGATAACTAGATAAGATGAATCTATATTTATCCTAAATTATCATTTGTTACTTATTTCCTGACCGCATGCTCTGCTCTACCTTTTAATCACCAACTTTAAGGAATAATCTAGGGAAATGTGTATTTGATGGAATATATAAACCAACAACAGGGTGTTTTCACATTGGAGTATGGTGTAAGACCACAGTAGGCATTTTTTTCTGAATGTGTGCTAGTGTCTTCACCTAATAATAATAATTCCGTATTATATAATGAGCAAGAGCAAACAATAATTTGTAACAGTATAAGAAGCAAACTTTATTTTGTCCTAAAAGATTGAATCAGCAAAATTGTACTTTCTTATTCAGTCATGTCAATCTCAGGACAAAGCGAAGGCAAGTAAATAGGAATATTCATTTGAGGTTGTGGATTACACAAAAGCAACACCACTGCTGATATACTGAATCACACCAACACAGTACATTGYGGGATATCAGTGACCACTGGTGCGTTTGTATCTGACTCCACTTACATGCAGTTGGCTGGGAGTTTTTTTCTTTGTTTTTCTTTTTAACTAAATAATGTATTGAGCCTTGAACACAATTTTAGATGTAATAATAATTAAGCATCAATCAATTTATTTAGCTAATAAGATTATAATTTTGCAATAAAACTTGGTGGGAAAGGGTTATCTTTAATCTTCGGGGCATTCTGTGCTGTTCTTTATAGCACCCTGGCCCATATATACTATAATATAGTACATAAAGATTTATAATTCTGCATAAGAATTTAGCAGTTTGCTAGGAATTAGTTTTCATAACTCATGAAATATTAAAAAGAMCAGTAATTTTAGTTCACAACGGGATGAGAACATAGGACCTTTTCAGTTTTCCCATGCCCTATCCCCTCAAAAGAAACAAAAAGCAAGCCAAGAGAAGAACAGAATAAGAAAGCTCTCTCTTCTGAATGCCCAGAGCCAGGTGGCTGGGCRTCTTCTGGACATGGGAAGAACGACAGGTCTTTGTATATTCCACATCCAGTGAACTGACGTATGTATTGAGCTGTTGGTGGCTTCTGRAACATTTCATTTTACAATGCAACCAGAAATTACAGCCTAGCATTGAGAAAAAGAGACAATGYTTCCTAGTAGCATTTCTTATCTAAACTGGCACGTTTCTACAAACAGACAAACAATAAAGAGGTTTTAATTGTGTAATGGGAAATTACCAATTATATATAACTATGGAACCACTTCTGCTAAWCCAATAAACATTAAGGAATCATATACTTCATTATAGGACCACAAATTCTTCACAATGCAGYACATCACAAGCCAGAAGCATAGAATGTTATGGAAAAAAAAGTAAAGAATTGACTGGTAAGCTGAAAATGTATRGTTTGATTTTATTCTCATTTACACTACTTTACATGTCTGAATTTGGTTAATGTGAGATCAAAAATATATCCTTTTCTCTGGGGGCTGTCCTTGAGGTGTGAAATTATGAATGACTGGTGAAGAATGGCAAAACTGAGCTAAAAATAACGTGAAGGACTCAAACCAATTCACAGGTGTTTGGAAAACAGGACTTCATGTGGTACTTCAGACAAAGACGGTTTGTAGAAAGGCAGACAAATAAAATGAAAGCACTTTTCAAGTGCATTATCAATATCAAATGCGATTTTTGCTGGTATAAGCTGAAGCAGTACAGTGGCAGGACAGGCTCATAGTTCATGTATTTGAAGAAAGAGAATATCAAGCTATTGAAAGACAATGYAAGAAAGGTAAAAATTGTAACAACTTGCATTATTGCAGACTATACATAGTTGCCTGAACTATCACATGCTGAGACACATTGTAAGGAATCAAATTATAGGTTTAAAGTGGAGTTGTCTGTTATCTAGTTGCTGATACCATAGAAACTTCAGCAGTGACTGCTGGATAAATCAGGTCCTTAAAAATATGGTCTAAATCTACAGAGCCGCTCTGTGCCTCCAGAAGAGTCTGATAGCAATAGCTAGGGCAAAGCAGAAGAGGACAAGCCTATAGAAATATTCCTCCATGATACTGTTCTAGTCTTTAGAGGTTCATAGCTCAGGGACTTCCTGAAAGAGAGGTGGTATCTTTGCATTTAAGTAAATGAGAGCAGTAAAACGAGTGGAGAGACGCGAGCACTGAACTCTCTGTCAAGGGAATCCCAAAGCGGTTGTAACCACRGTAATAGATTTAGCACTTGCTTCCTCTTTCTGGAGATGCTATTTTGAACTTCTGCACCACCACCAGTTCACATCTAGTTCAGAGGTCTTCATACTCCATTTACAAGACTGACCACAGGGGAGACGCCTTTCAAGCACATTACTATGACAAGTACACATACAGATTACRTAATTTTGAGTGCTTTGCTTTATTTTGAGTATGCTTTATGTAGAAAAACAATTGAAACACTATCTTGCTTTAGCGAGAAAAATAACAGTAACAATTATTTGTTATGATCCAACTCTGTTTAGTTTATCTGCTGAAGAAATAATTATTCACAAAGTCCTTCTCAGGATAATATGTTGTCATGTCTATAATGATGATACTTGCTTGACTGATGACTAAAGAAAACTGTTCTGAAATATATGTAATTCAGGAAGGTTTACATTAAGAATAATGAAAAAAAAATATTGAATTTCCAAAAAAGAAACATGCAAATATATATATATATATATAAAATAGATTTTATAAACATTGTACTAGACTTGGGATGCAATATACAGCAACTTTACATGTAATGATTTTAGATTCTTGTCTGCATCACTTAAGTGGTTATAAGAAGTTTTAGGGTCTCTTTTTCTTGTAAGAGACAAGTCATCATGATGTACAGGAATATGATCAAGGTTTTATTATTATCATTTTGTGCATTCCTTCCTTATAGAAAGTATTCACAGCAATTTACTCAAAATAGAAGCACATTTTATATTAGTATAAAGTTCCTTTTGCCCTTTTTCAGCCAAACCACTCAAACATGAAGGATGCACAGAGGAAAACAAGGAATAACTTGGGTAAAAAAATCCAAAATTATACAAGGTCATCCTCTGCACTGTAAATCTAGACTTACTACAGAACTTCAGGCRTATGTTGATAGAAAAATGTTAGCTCTCTATGAATCTCTGCAACTAGTAATTTCAGATCTGAATAGCAGGAAATAGTCCTATCGATAGTTCACATATTGTTAAGGAGTTTTCTTTGAAACCCACTGCTGACTAAAATCCTAATGCTTCTCCATTGTACCCAAGGACCAGCAGTTATGTAGTACCTTTCACCTGTTAACAATACCTTTCTATGCTTTTGTTTTCTGAAAGAATCTTAATGATCTCTTAATATACCTCCTTTTCCTCCTGGTGTGTGAATGATTTAGAGGCCACTTATGGTACGATCATTATTCATTTCTTTGCTAAAAGATGTGGTCAGATTTAGTAAAAAAAAAAAAAAAAAAGAGAGAGAGAGAGAGAGAGAGAGAGAAAAGCTATGTCATTTACTTATTGTCGATTCTAGCGAATTCCAAACTATTTTAAAGCAAATTTGCAAAAATAAAGTAGATCTACTTTGCTTGTTTTTCTTGAACATACATGAAATTAAATAGCAAAAAGGCAACATGATTAATAAAATTACTTGTCAAGACAATACTTTCATTCTCTTCAGTAYTCCACCTAGAAAACAATCAAACAAGCAGTTGGCTCTATAATTTTATATAGCCTGGCAGACTAATGGAAAACCCTTTTGGCAGCAGATGGTGGGTTCAATGAGGATATAGCAATGAACATAAAGAGGATTGGTGAGCAACAATTAGTGAGGAAGCACAGAAAAGTACATTATTTTCCCCATTTGGTACTTTGTTACTTACTCAACCACATCAAGAGAAATCATTACCATGCAGACAATCATGTATTTCTTTCCTGAAGATGAAAGAGCGAGCTCTGGAATTTTACAAGAAAAGACATTTCCATCAGAATGTAGATAGGAAAAAGCAAATGAGGAAAAAGAACATATTCTGGAAAGCAGTTTATATTGCACAGTTAATAAAATATTGAAGAAAAAATGTGTTTATTTTTCTATTTAGTTATGTAAACCTGTGATATGTCTGTGTACAACAGTCTTGTTAAGCAGTCAGAATATTTATTGGGAAAAGACAGTTGGGTTTTGAGGTTTAGACCCACAGTTTGAGAGGCATGTCTGTGCTAGACTCTGTAGGACTAAGGCCAGAGTAACCTCAATATATAATAACTTTTCTAGGGTATATTATCAGCCTTTGATGACTGGCAAAGCCCTAAACCCACTGGTTTTCCTTGTGGCACAGTCAGCATCAGACTCTGCCCATTCTGGTGTTCCCAAAGCCATGATTATCAACATTGCATTTTCTATAACTTCTTATACTAATCTCCAGTACTATGTATAAACATGAGCTTGCCATCACTAGCAAAAATCAGTCAGGTAAAAGAAATAAGAGGTCTTAGTACATACTCTTGATTTATTTTACAGACTAACTTTGTAAGGAATATTCTGCAGCCACACTGTACCTGTTAACCAGAGTCAACATGTTAACTCATGAAAAAAAACGAACATAGTATGCCTTTATGCACGTTYATTGCACAGCTGAGATCAGCATTGTGTCAGTTTGCAGGACTCTGCAATGTGTAGTTGTTTTAAAGCCCCAGTCTTCTTGCGGAGACAAGCTTAGTTAGCTTTCCGCACAAGACACTTATAACCACTCAGCTGAAGTCTAAAGGATTGTAAGTGGGTGTAAATTGCACACTGAGGAACTGTAAGGTGAAAATTAGTTACAGTACAATGATTTAATTTACACCTTCCAAGTTTCAGCATCTAGTTAGTCCTAGTTAGACTTTAGGAGTGGGTGTAAGTAACTCTAAAGAAGCATTAGTAAGTACATGCTGATCTAGCTTATGTATTAGCATGAAGTTGTTCCTGATGGCCAAAAATCAGTTTGGTAAACCACTGTATTTTTGTAAACTATCTAAGTGGCAACATTGATTTAGTGACTGACCTGGGCAAGTATTTCTACAATTCCTTGGCTAAGTTATATTTCCTCCCAGAATGACTCATGATGACATGAAAAATAAATTACTTCTGTTTACATTCTAATGACTTTTACTATGTAGAAGAAGCAAACAAATATAAAACTAAACCAAAAAATTAAACAACCCTAATTTCACTGAAAGAATTAAGAGCGAAACACTGTCATGGTCAAATTAGTAAAACTCAGAGAGATTTGACAGACCAGTGGATTAACAGTGATGTTAAGCATAGTTTAGTCAGTTAACATAATTCASTAAGTTAACACAATTCAACCTCAGATGCCATCGGAGACAGACTCCAGCTTTGGCAGGCATTCATGTCTGAAAGAAGTGTGCACTCAACACTTCTTTTCCTCTCAGGTAGAAACAGTAACTGCAGCACCATTTGGCTCTTGGCTATCCCGCACTCCTGAGAGCATGTCTGGTTGCTCACGTAAATTTGATCTTGGGTGACTGCTCTTCATCTCTTCCAATCTTACAGTGATGAGCGAAAATTTGGTTTGCTGATTGAGCTTCTAACTGCATAGTATTTGGGCACCTGTGATTAATGCAATGAATCCCCTCCCTCCGATCTCATAAAATCTGTTTCTTCTGTTTTAAAATCTCACCTAGCCTCCTGGCCACAACAGAAACCTTGGCTAGTCAGGGCTCTATCCTGAGCCAACAGAGTCTTTCCAAAGCAGGTGGTGAAATAAGCATGGTGCCTTTCCCTCTTCCTTTAAGACTTGGCTTGGGTCTGATATTCATTCTTAATACCTCCCCCACACTTCTCAATTTTGTTTCATTAGGAAATAATTTTGTGGCCCTTCTCTTCCTTCTCTTGTCCTTGATATTCTGTAGCCCAGAGCCTAAAGAAATACCTGAAAAACAAGTGAGGAATAATGAACCCCCAAAAAACTAATAGTTTCTCAACAGCTTAATTTTGACTTTGTACAACTCCTTAATCCATAAGATAGAACTGAGAGTTTGGGATTTTCTTTTTTGGATGCAGGCATGTGTCTGTGTGTGTGAGAGAGAACATGGACATGTCCACACTCTGCAGACACTAAGGAAGAAATTTCCTCTCCATCAAGCATTTTTCCACCTTTGAATCTGCTGAATCCTTGACTCGCCAGACATAGTAGAGAAGTATGATCCATAGATACCAGCTACATAGATACTAGCTAGCATCATTTAATCTAGCATTTAGCCATAATCTGTCACTTCTTCCTCTCAGGTGGCTTTCCTAGAAAGAGTGACCCTTACTCTGAAGTGACATTTGTGATGAAGAAATCATATTTTCCCTATCTGTGATCTTTCTTTCTATAGGCCAGCTTTCATTTAGAATCATAGAATTGATAAGGTTGGAAGGGTCCTCTGGAGATCATCTAGTCCAGCCCTCAAGCAAGTAGCCCATATGAGGATCAAACCTATAACCCTGTCATTATTAGCACCATGCTCTAGYCAACTGAGCTAAATCTAATTTACTCCATCTCAAAGTCTACCCTTGCTTTGAGGCCAAAGTCCAGGGCGTGTTGATACAGGCTGTGTGGCCCAGACCCTCTTTCACTGGTGAGACTGTAGCAACTAGGTCACAAGGTTTGTGTACAAATGACAATTGCCTTTCAAAAATACGATGTTGTGATCACAACAGCAAACAGATGTATTGACAGAGGAAGTCCATATTGATATAGCCAATCCATACAGAAAAGAAAAATAATATCCAACAAAAAAGAATCTGGTGGTCATAAAGATCAAATATAGCAAATTCATTTAAATAGTTGAGGTTATTGGTCTAGTTGACCTTGCGTGAGCAGGGGGCATGGACCAGATGATCTTCAGAGGTTACTTCCAACCTCAGAATACTGTGATTCTGTAATTATCATTCTATATATATAAATCCATTTAGTAATATAGAATTATCATTCTATATTAAATCCTCAGAAACAACCAAGCTTCTTTAATAGGTCAAAAAATAGCTTAAACTGTGAATGCCAGCAGGCAGCAGAAAATTTGGAATGTGTGGTATAAGGGTGAATACCCACAATTTAAATCCTAAATCCTCAAGCAGAAGCCTGCTACTTACTGGCTGCAACTGGTACCTGCTTGTTGTAAATGTTATTAAAGACTATTTATATTGGGAAAAATGGGGACTTGGCTTCTGGAAGAAAAGTCAGGCGAGAAAAAGAAGRCTTCCTGAAAAGAAGTGGTTTTGGAAAGATGGTGAAGATCCTGGCTGAAGGAAAAATCCTGAAAGTTGGGAAAGATCCTGAAGCTCAAAGAAATGCATGGAAACACATGCTGAGGGATGTCCAGAAATCCTAGACTTTAAATTTTCTAAACCAAAGAAATGTGGACTCTTTGCTTCAAAAGAGAATAAGGAACACAAAAGAATTACAGTCAGTTTGGCCATAGATACTGATCTCATGACATGTGTGTCATAGTCCTTGTCAGCTAATGCAAAAGAGCAAGGTTATTCCACTTACAGCTTCCTATTTAATAATTTTCCATTTATAGAAAAAATGCCTATGTAGAAGGACTAGTGAAATTACTAGTGAAATGATTTTGCTACAAAGAAAGACCAGTAAAATAGCAAAATAAGGAAAATATACGGAATATTCCAGCTCCTCTTTTAATATTTTGTTGTAGTCTTGTATATTACTATAAACACGAAAACAAAACTAGAAGCGAGACATAAAGTATCTGAAATATATCCTCATCTCCTAAGAACAGGTTACRTACTCATATTGTCAAGGATCTTGCATTTTTTCCACACAACCCTGATGGCAGTTTCACCGTAGTGTTAACCAGAGCAAGCATCGTTCTTGTTTTCAATGGTAATGGATGCTTCACCAGTTTTGATGCTTCTGAATGCAATGGGGTTGAACTCACTCCAAGGTTCGCTGATGGTTACTCTCTTTTCTTGAGCCTGAGTTATTTACTCCAGGATATTCAGCTAGGGTGTTTGACCTATATTCAACTTACCTCGGAGGAATGTTCTTACTAGTAGTAGTGATTGAGTCACTTGTTTTATTTACAACAGTTAACCAGTTATCTGTGCTCTGAGTGTGAAGTAAGAAGGTTGCTCACTTTGCCTTTCTTGGTCCGTACCATGGTGCCTTATATGCTCATATTAAAAAATAAATAAATAAAAAAAAATAAAAGCTATTAAAAGCAGATTTTCCTTAAAGGTTAATTTTTCCTTCTCCTGACACATTTTCTATAAGAAGAATGCTACAGTGGCTTAATGATTCTAGTTCAGATTTGCAACAGTGAAAACTTAGACAGGTGTCTCAGGAGAAAATCCTCTAAAAATATGCGTGCAGAAATGTTGTGTTAAGTGTTGAAAATTGGTTAAATTGCTTGCAGTAGGTGGGGGCATATAATTCTGTTTGCTTCTCTTCCAAAGCCTATGACTCATGTTCACCTTCATAAAAGTTATTTTTGCTTTGGGAACCACTACTGTTCACTTCTTCCAGCACTCTATAAGCACCTAGTAGTAAATCATTTATACCCAACTACCTGATGGCTTGTACAGGTTCATCAAGCTCTTTCTTTGTATTGTTAAATCATTTGTAAAATTAAATAAAAAAATGAGGGAAATGATGATGAATTCATGAACATTTAACTAAATTAACTCTGAGAAAGTAGTTTGGCTGGCAAAGGTGAATGATATATATTTATTTTAAATTGATTTTGTCAGAATATTCTATTTAATTAAATTCAGAAGTTACACTTTAATGACGTGCTTTCATTCTGTCTATTTAAATGGTTTGATTCATTAATTATTTAATGCAGGGATTATTTAGTTTGAAATGAATGTGCAATTAAATCCATCTCTARCTTCATTTGTATTACATATTGCAAAATACATGACTTGCTAAGTTTTCTTGTTTAGCTTTTTGAATTAAAAATAGCCAGGTAAGTCCRGAAGCTGTAACAAACCCATGCAAACAGGCTACTCCCACTCCTCCTAGAGCCAGGGTGGAAGCAGTACTACTACCTGTTGGTACATCATTTTCCACATTTGGAAATAGATCCCTTTTAGACTGGGCAACTTGGGGGTAGTGTTTGGCCTATTGTATATGTATCTACTAAATGCTGCCTCTTTTAAGTGTATAATTACATCGTCAGTAGCCTTTGCTTTGCAAATGTGCACTCATCTGATATGTGAAGAAGGTGGGGAATCCTCAAACCATTCTTTTTAGTCTTCAATTTTCCCTTTAGGATCTGCTTGGAAAGGAAATTAAGTTGGTGCTGTGATGATGATTTATTGCAGGAAGGAACCTAATTTACACAGAGAAAAGTGCAATTTTAATTTTGCATAGTTCACTAACAGTAATATTCATATGTTCTACCTGTAGGTGTTACAGTAAAGATCATAGAGTGGTAAGGTTGGAAGGGACCTCTGGAGGTCATCAAGTCCGACCCTCAGCATAGCCYGTACAGGGATTGAACCCACAACCTTGGCATTAGCAGCACCACACTCTAACCAACTGAGCTAAACCTACTTTTGTGAAARAGTGACAACACAAAGCCTATTACTATTTTTAAGACATTATTCTGATCTCTTTTCTGTACAATAAAAAGAGAGTTTTCTGATCAATTTTATTTTTATTTTAAAGAAAGTATATCTATACTTTCAAAATCTTCAGAGCATAGTTACCTATCTGCATGTATCATTCTATTATATAATTCCTCATATGTTAAAATATGTTGGCACACAATGGCACTTTTATTGCAACAGTTAAATATGTTTATTATGTATTTAAAAATCATAGAAGTAGTTTTCCAAAGTTGCATAAAAGTCTTTTACTATTTGTTACCTGCAATCAACCCTTAGGAACTGCAAGTTAGGAACTCCTGCTGTTCATGCTAATATATTTTGCATTAGTATCTCACTTCAGGAGATCTTGATTTGTGCTGTCAAATATGTTAATTAAATAAATAAATAATATACACCATTGGCTTGTATTATCTCTGTGTCATCCCACCATCTATTTATTTAACCTCCAAGCTAAAAATGAAGTTATTTTCTTTCTGATGAGAAAGCAACGGTTTGCAACTAGGAGCTGCTAGCTAGGAGTGTGTAAATTTACAGTTACAATCTAAATGTAACCACACAAAAATATTTTTGTTTTTATCTTATATTTACTGCACTGCCTACTGTGAGACAACTCTGTATGAATCTTTAGGAGTCGATAGTTCCTCTTTTTGTGTTATATACTTAGTATTTTGGAGTTAACTTTACTAGACATTACTTGTTATTTGATGAAAGATACTTTTTTTTTCTAGAATCTAATTTACTTCTGATTCCAGGGTCTCAAATTTATCCTCTATACACAAGGAAGAGAAAGATACTTGCTTAKTTAGTGGGTCATTGCCAGCTCACATTTCAGAAAAGAAAGCATCTGGAATTACATATAATGATTTCTGGAAGAACAGGATGTAATTATTCCTTCACTCCAAAAGACATTGCAAAGGCTAGAATCAATAGAGTCTAAACCATTTTTTCTGATGAACTAATCTGTCTGTTACCAGGTCGGTCACATCTACAGCTGTAATAGAAGTAAGGACCATTAAAAGGACAAAATTCCACAAATACAGACTTAAAGTTTACAGTAACATAAAAAATAACTTGGTAAGACCAACATAACTGAAATCAACCTTAATTATTATAGAACCTCTCAGCAAAAAAGAAAAAAAACTGTCTGAAAGTCTTATATACATAATAATTTGGCAAACTACAGACATATTACAGCTGGTTATCCAGCTTTTCAATTTAAATATTACWTGCTGGAAAATGTCTTTTGTTATAGGGTTTTGTTTTGTTTTTTTTTTTTCATGAAAATGATATGACCAAACAAAACAAAAGAAAAGTACTTATTTCCTTTGGCRGTCATTCTTTGTTCTTTGGGGTTTTTTTTATTATTAGTACTTATTTTTTCTCAATGGAAAAATGAGAAAAGCAAAAAGTATGATAAAAAACAGAGTGGAGAAGGAAAACAAAATCCTTCTGCTCCCCAAAATATTAATGCCTCCTCAAGTTTTCTGTTACACTCATTTTTATTTTAGATACTTGCCTAAAGTAGTCAAATAGTGTGATATTTTCAAAATATCTGCCTTCAAAATACTTTAATATTTTTTTTTCTCTCATTTCCTAATTTTCTCTTACTGCCACCATCTTATTCAGAAATGAGTCAAAGGTCTTGTGAAGGGACAGGGAGAAGAGAAACTTCTAATGAAGATGGATGTGTTGTAACTGCTAGGTAGTAGAGCATTAAACTTTCTAGCCCAGGCTGAAGCCGTTACAGTGTGTGCAGCCTAACGAGGTGTACAGTGATGGGCAGGGAAGGCAAGTAGAAGATCTAGCTCCGCACTGAAAAAAATAGTATTCAGGCACATGCATTTGAACTCTAAGTAGAGAGGGCAACTTTATTGGTCTCCTGTACGTGTTCCAGTTTRTATTACCACCATTAGGCTGCGGTATTATTCTGTAACTCTATAATATTACTCAAGTTGTCTTGGTAATTTGGCCCATCTGCCATGATTTACTGTTGTATAAATAAGGAAATCAAACAAAAATATGATTTACTTTAATAAATACAAATTTTGCTTGAAAAACACTTTTTACCAAGTACTCTGGCAGCCAGCTAGTCTGCACTACTACCATTAATAAACATTTTTGCTCAGTTAGAAAAAAATATATCCTCTATACATTAGCTCAGGCTTTACAAAATATTTAGGAGTTAGAGAGATAGTAGATCTGCTTTCAAGTGGCACTGAATCWTAAGTGTTTCTGGCATCAACGGGTTGCACAAGGTTGGCAAAATTACTTCTGCAAGAGTTTTCCCTGTTGGGTGATTCTTCTTTCCTATACAAGCCAAAATAGGAGGAACAGAAAACCTTCAAAGAGTGGAGATGCTGTCTGCCATAGTTACATCAACAGTAAAACATTAACAGTTAGGAGTCTGAAGGCGATGAGGAAAACATCATTATGGGCCAAGACTGAGAATTAATGGTAAGTAATGAGAAAACCTCTGAACCTAAGAAATAAATGAATAAGATCAGAACAAAGAGTACCAGCTTCCTGGGTTTTGCAGATTTGCAGCATCAGCTACTGCTAAACAAGAATGCAGTATATACTTCCTCGTATTCTTAAGGTACGTGCTTGAGACCAAGTGTCTGTTCAGCTTTTTATCTGCTTATCAGTAAGATAAGTAGTAAAGTCCCAGTCCCACTGAACAAAACAGTACTTTTTACAGAATTTCACCAGTGTTTTGTCATTCATGCCTTCACATTACTGCTACTTTAAGTGTTTTGCTTTAAAAATTAAAGCAACCTTCTATATAAGCAGATAGATGTTACAGAATGCTTTACAATATTAACATTTTTCAAAGTCATGGAGAAAGTTGAACGGAAGTGTTAATATTCATCTTGAGAAACCTAAATTTTTGTTTCAGTATTCTTTTATCCTCTTTTTCTGTGAACATTCATATTTTCATCTTCCCTCTCTCAGAAGTACTTGTGAAAGTCTGACAAAGGCTACCACATGGTGTTCCAAAATCTTTTATAAAAAGACCACAAAGTAAAACAATACTGTCTTATGTAAATGTCCATGGCCCACCATGGRTAATTCAGGAATGATACTTTATTGGCTCCTGAAGCTGAAAGGAAAAGAGGAGCACGAGCAGAATATGCATGGCTGTGGATGTCCTGAWGAGCTTTGTTTCGCCTCCCCATAGCACCAGGTACCGGGGCGCCGGATCCCACATTATGTATCATGCTTGTCATTAAATGACTGTACATCCCCAGATGAAAACTGGAGCTATGTCCTCCCCTAGCACCCAGGCTGCATTTTTACTCTCCTGTTTTTTCGGGATTTTTGTTTGAAGACTTTCATAGAGTCAGGAGATTTTTGACTCCCTTTTAACTGGAATAGGTAGCAAATTTAGCCTGATGGTAATAGATGTAAACATTTTGCACACACAATAAAGATTCTTCATGCGAACCAAGTCTGATTTGCCCCACTCTTCTTCCTCACTAAAAGCTAGATTCTGCATGTGTGGCTATCTTCACTGTGCTTGGGCACCTGATCCAATCATTCATATCTGTCAGAAACCTCTGTGGGAGGAACTATCACAACTTTTGTACAGGTGCACAGAAAGCTAGGTTGGTGTCACCTTTGGTGTGGAAGTTGCATAAAAACCTATGGCTGACCAAAGACTATTGAAGATTATTCAAAAGGTTTTTGTGGAAACCAAGCCAGAAAGCTGAACACTGGGAATTCTTTCAGATCCTTCTGCACATTTAGCACATGGTTATCATCATTTCTATGGCTTTCCTTATTTTAACTTATTTCTCCTTGCTTTTTCTAAAATTTATAATATACTGAGCTGGCTTTCAGTGCCACTCAGTTTTGTTGAATAAACTATGATTTCCAGTTTYATCCTATTCTGGCCCCTTTTGTCTTTCTGCTTCTGGCCTATTAGAGTTTGGAAGTCTGTAGGCTCTTTGGAGTGACAATGTATGTCTACCCTGGTTGCTATTTCTGCTTAGTTAGGGCATATCTACATGAGAAAACTCTGTTCTCTGAGTCAGAGCTCTGTGAGCCAACTTCATTCAGAAGCCAGATAGTCATGCAAGCAAGCACAGTTTTGTGCTCATGGTAATAAGTCCTGCTGAGAAGTTAATTAGTTGCTATTGCAGCCCCTTTGCACTTTTTATGTCAGTTTTGGTGTCCAGTGGAGCTCACTTATCTCTCGGTCTGCCCTGGCCAATATTGACAGCAGACTGCAATTCATCTGTTGGACTGTTACACTTCATCCTCAGTGTACTGCAGCCTATACAACAGACCCCATGTGATTGAAGACAATATGTACGGATGGTTTGTTCTGTGCCTTAAATGCTGTGCACTGTCCTCCACGTACTCACCATCTGGCACAGTAACTTGTCTATTACCCTGTTTTCCTTATATTTTCAGAAGTACTATATTAATCTGATAATTGTTTCAGGAGCACTGGGTTGAGTTTAGGAGTGAGATTCATCACATCCACATCTGCCATGAGAAGTCTAAGCATCTGGCAAGAGAGGACTGCTATATTTGTCCAGATTCAACATTTGGTAAGTGAGGAAAAACAGGCATTTCTGCATCACAGTTCACTGTATCCTAAGGTCACTATCTAAAATAGGTCAGGTGAACCAAGAAGAACTCTCTCCCTCATTGACTAAAAATTATTCTAGGTAGCTGTCTCAGAGGTAAATCTATTTTCTAGCTACCTAAAATGAGGCAAATCAAACATGTTCTGGCTGAGATGGTTAGGCAGGTTTATATGATTTTCGAGAGGTATTGTTTGTCAGGTAGGGCAAACATTACCAGGCAAAATTTATCAGTTATTTCACAAATTCAGTTTTTTCTTTGCCTTTGGAGTTTGACCTTGCGCTTCAGCTTAACTTGTCCTCTTTTTCTTCTTTCCTTACTTCCTTTCATTTTTTAGTATTTCTTTTTTTCTCATTTTGTTGGGCTGCTTTTATAACAATAGATATAAGCCACACATAGAAATTTTTAAGGTAGTGCACTACTATTGCAGGGTTTGGACAAAGCCTTAGGGTATTTCCTTTTTATGGCTTAATTCTATATAATTTCATTTGAAGTTTCTTATACTTCCACCACATTTCTTCTTCCATAATGCAAAGTCTTCAATTCTATTTAACCTCATTTCAGTCCTATTATTACTGTAACTGTGATCAATATTACTTTAATACAGTTTGGCATTTTTGTCGTCAATTCTTTCCTTTAAAGTGAACCTGGACTGTTTTTAACTTAAACTCCAGCATAACATACYAGATAGGTCACCATATTGGTTCTATACATTACATCCAGAGATATTGTTTCATTATTCCTTCTGCTGCGTTTTAATTCTTTTTAAATGTCCCAGTCAAATGATATTTCTCCTGGAGCTTTGTAGAGTTAATTCTTCATCCCTACTCCTGTCCACATACACATACTATAAAACTATCACATTCAGCGTTCTCTGGGAGCTTTTTTTTTTCACTTTTGCAACAATAACATGCTACCTAGTTTTCATTGGCTCAATCTARCAGATTTTGTCAATAAAAGGGCTTTTTACTCTCCAGTTTTCTTCTTGCCATTTAAAAGTAGTAAATTTAGCACCAATAAAAGCAAATGCTCCTTTACGCAACATATAATCAACCTGTGAAATTCACCCTCACAGGAGGCCATCAAGTCAAATACTCTGGTTGAATGTTAAAAAGAAGTGGTTTAATTTTATGAACACTAACAACATTTGTACCTACACATGCCAAAATAAATAATAAGGATAAACCAAATCTCATGCTTCAAGGCATAAATTGATTGTCTGCAGGTGTCAGGATGGATTCCTATTCTCCACATAGCACTTTATGCAGTTGCTGAGCCTTTTTATGAGGATATGAAGCATTTGCAGGTTTATTTTTTGTTTGCTAGTTTGATTTGGTTTCGTCTCTAAATAATCTCATGCTGCTTTCTTTCAGTGTCAAGATATTGTAGCAAATGTTTTGATCAGATAAGGCAGCTCCTACTCACTCACAGATTTCACCTGGGAAAGAAACCGTCTTTGTACTCCTTTGTCTACAAAGGTATTGAATATTATGGCAGGAAGAGTTCTGTATTAATGAGCTGTCACAGTACCTTTCTTCAGATCTCTCTTTAAATCTCATCTATATCTTGGTGTTGATTGAGAGTGGTCAGACAAGTGATGTGCTACCATCTCACTGTTACTGTTCTTTTTTCTAGTTTTTCCTTTCTATCTTCTACCTAAATTATGAACATTTATTATTATTATAAGACTATAATCATCTTATTTTTACATTTTGATGCAATATCTAACAGACTAAAACACTGATTCACAGAATCTCAGAGCTGTTGAGGATGGGAGGGACCTCTGGAAACCATCTAGTCCAACCCCTCTGCTCAGGCAGGGTCACCTCAAGCACATTGCCCAGGACTGTGACCAGATGACTTTCGAATATCTCCAAGGATGGAGACTTCACAGCCTCTCTTGGCAACTTGTTGCTCAGTCACCCTCACAGTAAAAAAGTTTTTCCTTAGATTCAAATGGAATTCTACTGATTATTCTAAGCAATATCCTAATTATAATAACAGATGAGAAAACCACTGCAGATATCATTATATTGTGGATCAACTTCTTCTTGAAAAACTCAAAACAAAAAGTGTTCCTATCTAACAATGGCTATGGCACAGCTATGTCATTTAAAAGGTTTCTCTTTGCTTAGTTTTCCTTCATTTCAAATATTGTTCTTTCTAAAGTCTCTCCAGCTTTCTGATCAATGATTATCTTTGAATCATAAATATGTGATAATGAGTAAATTTAGGATCAGCACATTTAGCCTTATGAAGTTAAAAATGTACAGATTGCTGGATCACATGCTGCAGCCCAGTAGTCAAAGTCATCATGTGCTTTATCATTTGTAACTATGGGTTGTCCTAAATTTCCCAAATCTATATTTGTGATGCTTAAGGGAAGCACCTAAATCTAAATGAGATCAGTATCCAGGCTCATTTGTTTAATCTTGTAGCAGAGTTTTAGTCAATTTTGACAACCAGTTAATTTGGGTGTCCAGTTTCCATGCAAATCTTTGAAAATTCTCCCAGGGTTTCTAATGGGAGTATTGATGAGCTCCAGAGAAATGTGTTTGTGTCAGATGGACCTCCCATTAAACTCCACAGAACTAATCCGAACGAAGTGAAGCTAAAATATGGAGAYAGCGGGAACACAATACAGTAGAGTAACTTAATTCCATCATTTCAGAAGATAAGTGATTTTGCTTTCTATGTGGCACTGTCTGTCATATTTCTGTTTAAACATAGGTCTGCAGTCAGTTGGTGCAGCTGATGGGAAATTATATATTTTTATATATATATTTATATATTTATATTTATAATTTATTGAACAGTAACTTTGTGTGGAAAGTCAATGGGTAATGTTTACTGATCTGCATAATAAAGTAATGGAATTTACATAATTCCTAATTATTAACCGTTTGTAATAAAAACAAATAAAGAGGTTTATCTCTCTATGTTATCATCTAGAATATATTACAACTTCACTAGGGGTATGAGTCCTTTCTTAAAAAATGTGCTGATCCTCAGTATTAAGACATTAATCATTGGTGTTTAATTTTAGAAAGCATATTCTGAGGAATTGCTTTGTAGACGTGCTTCAGTGAGCATATAACATTTCAGCTGAGATCTGAGAGATGATCACGCATTAGCTAACAAGATATGTGATCAAAATACAATAATTAATATGTAATATGACTTGTAAAACATAAATGAAGATGAACTAGAGGGAGGAACTTGCTAACCTTTAAACAAGGCTAACCTATTTATATAGCAAATGCCTGCAATATTTCTCATGAGTCATTCCTTCCACTCAGGCCAAGAATATATAATAACCTTTGTTGTTCTGCCTTCTAACACAGGGTCATCAGCCCTGTGTTAATGTGTTCCACTTTTATATAGTCAGAGTCAGAGCGGTTTCAGCCGTAGGATGCAAATGTCCAGCTGTTTTTGAGTTTGTTAATACCAAAGGCATATTAACAAGGTGTGGAGGGCACTTCTCTACCCCAGTGTATTCTCATAGAGGCTGCAGCGAGTAGCGCTACTGCAGCAGTGGGAGGCAGAAGAAGATTTTACAGAGTACAGGGGRGACCCTGGAGGGAGGAAGACGGGGAAGATGACAACAGAGGAGCAGTGTGGACACACATACACACATGACTGGAACAGAGCATGCCATTGTCAGGTAACAAGTCTGAAATCACTGACTGTATTTATTACTGAGAAAAAAAATATATATATATATATACGCATATATACACATATACACACATGCATGTATGCATACATATTTACAGAAATACATTCATAAGATAAAATAATTATGAAGGCTACATTTTCAAGTATAGAATGCAAACACTGTTGCAACCAGTCATTATTACAAGGATATTATCTGGCTAGTTGAATGACAATTCTCTGGTTAAAAGGGAGATTGCTATTTCCTGCTTTTATGTTTGCTCTCCACTTTTCCTTTATTTATAGGACTCTTCATGAAATGATGCAAAAAAATAATAAAATTAATATCAAACTGAGCTTGTTACCTTAATCCAGCTAAAACCAAGAATATGCCACTGAAATAAAAAACAGTAATGTGAAGGAAAACTGACCTCCTTAAGATTTTTAATTATTAAACCACCATACCAAAAAATTAGATATGTACATGTTTGAGTTTGTTGTCTCTTAATTGCAAATTTCAAGACCAGAGTTACAGGAGATAAGCACCTTTAAATCATTCCTTTAATAAAAGAATCTACCAAATAGAAGAAAATAAAATGAGACAATCTGACTCCTTGCAGCAATTAATCTATACAATACATATGAAAGGGCAGCAAAACAATTGTGTTTTTGTTTCATCACTGTGCTTAGGACACCATGCTAATGATAATAAAATGTTATTGTCCACATTTAAGAGCCAGCCACATTTTATTAGATGAAAAAGACATATTACTTATGACAGCACMTTTTGATGTTCATTTTTAAATGTCACCTATGAGAAGATTCTCATAACTTTTGCAGTCTCGGTAGACCCTCTTTCTATAGAGCATCCTAGTGAAATTAACCGTGCTACCCAATACAATAAAAAGTTGTATCAAAATCTAGGTTCTGTAACTCAAGATACAAGTCTAGTATGAAATGCCCTTTGTATTACTATCATCCACTGTTCTTAATTGCCAAGCTAACTTAAAGCGCGCACTGCCATCCATTTGCAGCTTGATATTATCAGCATGCGAAATATGAGCCCCTATTCTGTAGTGGCATGTTCTTAAATGCTTATTTTCATATTTCATATTTCGAAGCACATGAAATGTGATGTTACAGAGATCTCTGTCATTCCAAATGAAGTCATCTGAAAACAGTAGATGATTAGGAGAGAATAATTACAAAACTCCCTACAAATCTGTTTAAAGTGTTAGCACTGCCAAGGATCTGATTTTCCATTCTTGTCCATTTAATTTGTATGCTTAAGGAAAACTATTTAGTGAGAGGCTGAAGTGCATTTGGTAGATCAATACTCCATTGATGTTGATATTTGTCAGCATTTTCTCTARCTGATGATTTATAGGGTGCCAGAAGCATTTATAGAATTCTTAACTCTTTGTCATGTCTCAATTTGCTCTACACAGAAAATGCTTATTCTTTATTACACTGTATTTTTAACAAACGAAAGGACATGCTACGTGAGATATTTTATAAGTGTGCTTAAAACAGAGTTATTACACTCTAGGAATTATTAGGTTGATGTTATTTGGTCTACAATCTTTTAAAACTAGTGGGAAAAAGAGCTCTTTTTAAATAGAACAAAGAAACATTTTTTAGACAATACAACATTAATCATAAGAAGGGTTGAATTAATTTCTCTCTTTTAACCCAAATTTTTTCTTTCACTAACATAAAACATAATTGAAAATACAGTTTGTTTAAAGTGCAATAGTTGTTCCTGATTAAATTAAATCCGAGCTCCAATTAAGTTTTCCCTCAGATTTGTTGTGAAAAAAAGACCTAGAACAACAAAGCTGTGTCCTTCTATGGTAAAAAATATATATTGCAGAAATTTTAATGGAGAAATGTAATTTGAAACTCATAGGTAATAAAAAGGTATAAAATAGCTAACTAAAAATGATACTATCTAGCTCTTACCTAGCAATTTTGATACAAAACTCAAGAAGAGCTAGCTGCCTTTTTCAGATACTGTGAATCTAAAATGCACAGAGATGAAGCCAAGTCCCCAAAGGCAGGATCCCAGTGGGGCAGATTCAGCTGCAGAACATGGGCTCATGATCCGCAGCACAAARTCTGGCTGGAGGCCAGTCAATCATTGTGTACCTCCAGGGACAATATTGGGGCCAGCAGTGCTTCATGTCTTCATTAATGACCTGTCTGATGAGACAGCGAGCACCCTCAGCAAGTTTGCAGACCATGCAGAATTGGGAGGAGTGGCTGACACTCCAGATGGATTTTGTGCTGCAGTTCACACCTGGAGTGCTGTGTCCAGTGCTGGGCTCGCCAGTACAACAGAAACTTGGACATACTGGGGAAAGTCCAGTGAAGGACCAGGAAGACGATCCAGGGATTGGAGCAYGTGACATACAGGGAGAAGCTGAGAAAGGCAGTGTTTTTTGGCTTCAAGAAGAGAAGATTCATGGGAATCTTATCAATGTGTATAAATATCTGATAGCAAGGAATAAAGAAGATGAAGCCAGACTCTTCTCAATGGTTCCTAGTGACAGGACAAGAGGCAATGGGCACAAACTGAAATACAGGAAACTCTGTTTAGATATAAGCAGAAACATTTTTACTGTGAGGGTGAACGTTGGAACAGATTGTCTAGGCAGGCTGTGCAGTCCCCATCCTTGGAGATATTCAAAATCCCAGTCCTGGGCAACTTTCTCTATCTGGCCCTGCTTCGAGCAGAGGCTGGAGGAGACGATCTCCAGGGGTGCTCTCCAACCTCTGACACCTGCCCTGAACACGACTCAGACTTATTTTACTACTTGATTACTCCAATGATGTGCACATTTTCATCAGTGCATGTACATCAGTGTAAAACTGAAGTAATGCAGTGATAAAATATATGACCATGTAAGGCAATGTTCCAAATACAGTAGAAGGTTATTTTAACCAGAAGAGATTTGTTTGCTGCTAAGGTAATAAAATGAGGCCAACTGTTACAGAGCTGTAGTATGCTAATTAAATAAATAGCCACAGAAATATCAATATTATCTGAAATCATTTGTTTTACAAGGATTTTGACATGCTTCATTGTGAAACAAACTGTTTAATATTTTATTCATGGATTAGTATAGTATATTTCTAGTAAAATCAAATCAATACTGTGTTTTTATTAAGAACTACATTGTTCTTCCCAGTAGAGAAACAAAATGCAATATAAGAAATGAACTGCAGAATTAGAATAAAAAAGTAGTCAGTACTGAAGCACATCACTATGGACAGTACTATAACCCTTATGTGTGTGCATTTAGGTGTGCGCCTGTTTATTTCCTTTGTTGGACCTTTTTCTGTTTCAGCAAGGGACTCCTCCTACAACATCTCAGGGCTTACTTTACAAACAACAATGCACTCATCCATATGATATATTTGGTGAGATTCCTGGAAAAAAAATAGAATGTAAAGCACAGGAACACACATGAAAAGACAGGTGGAGGGGGGCAACCTCAAAGACAGAGAAGCTTCTGTGATCATTTCCACTCTCACGGCTGTTCAAGCCCACTGATTCAACAAACTGTTAATACAGAGCAGAAGTGAAGAGCGCTTATTGCTCCGATGTAAAGAATGTCCCTGCATGACGAAAAAATTGGAAAGGGGAAACTAATGCCCTGCCAAAATACACCTCTTATATAATATGTACAAATTGAAAGAACTTGTTCAATCAAGTTGGAATTTCCAGATGAAACCATCACGCTGCTTTTTGGTTGTACTTGGAAAAAACGAAGAGTTATGTAGTAGGAGAAACGAGTTGTTATAAAATGAGAAAGAAGTTTCCCCTATGACCACAGCATATGCGTGGTCTCTGACAGRGTCATTTTTCTTCTTTCCTGATTGTCTCCTTAGAAAAGATCAGTTTAGAGTAGCCYTTTCCTGAGAAGGACTTTTCTATATATTCTCTTTGCCCTTTCCCTGCAGTAATATTGCTTAATTATCTTTTAACTAGAGCTTACATTTCAGTTAAAGCAACAAAAGTCAGTAGATGGATCTATACTATGAAACACTGTAATTCATATATACTAAACTAATCAGAGTTGGGTTGTTGGGTAGTTTGATTCTCCTTTCCTCCCCCCCCCCCCATTCTCTGATCAGAGGAACAATAATTTCTATCATTCTAAGTCTTCAAACTCAGTGCATGAAGTGTGTATCAGGCTACAATTTGAAGTATTAATTGAGAGCATACCTCATTCTATGACTTAATACATTGTGTATGGGAAAAAAAATCCTTGCCCTCAAAAATGTGCAATCTAAATAGGTAAGACAGATAAAAGACTGGAAAGAAAACAGCAACAGAAAAGGGAGGGAGTAGAATAAAGTCACATAGCCAGCTGTAAAGCCACAAAGACCAGCTCTCTTCACACTTAATTTTTTTTCCACTGCAGGGAATTGCTAAGACAGTATGTATACAATTTAATTCAATTTATTTTCATTTATTTATTTTCCTGTACAAAGTACCTTTCTCACACCAGAATTTCCGATATAAGGAACTATTAAAAAAAAAACGAGTGTGAACTATTTCTTGTACTTACCTAGTAGGTAAGTATTTCTTGTACTTACGTAGTAGCCTTCCAGATTTGGTTTGATTTTACCTCTGATGTACAGTTTCCATAGTCAAGGTTTTAAGATTTTTCTTACAGGGGCTTTCATGAGTGGATTAACAATTGCTGTGACTTTTACTCATTTTTTTTCGTTTTTACCATATTTTCCTTGCTCACACTAGTGACAACCCTACTGGGCAAAGGAGTGAGGCAGAGGAGGTTCTGACTGTTTTTCCCTCAAGGGTTCAATCTTGGAAGCGGTTATGACTTCAAGATCCACCTCAAAAGCTCACCCTTCATACATGACTAAGAGACATCATATATGACTAGGAGAAACAGCCATCTGTGTGCCATCATACTGTTCTCACAGAGTCTTGAATCTGTGTAAGGAAAACAAGCAGAGAGGCTGAGGGAGCTGTAGCTGTGCCAAAGAAAAGATCAGGGAAAATTTGGCTCCAAGATCTTCTCCGGCATGGCTTTAGAGGATTATGGCATCAGAAAAAAATGAGGAGAGTCACTAAAACTTTTGCTATTGTATTTCTGACAAATGCTTTCTACTGTATACTTTTCCACACTGTCAAATACTGTCCATAATTTTTATACTTCAGACCCATTGTACCTGAAGATGCCACAGGATAGTAAAAATTTACATTGGCTTAAAGGGAGAGTGAACATAATCATAGAAGATAAATCCACTAAAAATTACCAAATGCATGCAAACCCATGCTCAGAAAGCCCTGAATCGCAAATTATTAGTGGCTGAGAGAGTACTGTATTACTAGAGCAGTACATGCTTGCCCTGCACTTAATATGTCTTTTTGAGGTATCTGCTTTTGGCCACTATCAGAGATAGTCTGGATGGACCCTGTAAAGCCATTTTTAGCATCTTATATCCTGAAGTCACATGATGTGTACAGATCTAAGAACATGAAGACAGGAAGAAGATGGGAAAAGACTGAAGGACTAGCCAAGAACAYGGTTTCATCAGGGCCAAGTGTATGTTTGGTCCTGCTCCCCTAATTACCTACATTTTGAGTTGAAAACAATGCCAGTTCCAGCAAGGGGCAAACCTCGGCTTACCTACAGTAGGTTGGGTAGCTCATTGGGAATCTCTGCAAAAGGAGTGAAATTCTTCTCCTTCCTCTCCAGCCGTTGTAAAAACAGAAGTCAGTGGGCCCTTTATTTTGTAGCTATAATGGGACAGGAATCTGGACCTTGTATTAAGGGTGAACAGGATTTGTGGTGTTTCCTCAACTTCAGCATGACTAGGACCAAGTCCTTAAAGAATGTGTGATTGAAAAGGAAACATCCAAACCATAATAATGACAGTAACGACAATATTTTGAAGTTATTTATAAGAAAGCATTAAATTCCTCATAAAATAAGTTATCTATCTGAAATAATAGACTATATACCTGCAAAGAGATGTAATCAAGAAGTATGAAACAGCCACAGAAGCATAGAGAACTTGGCTGTGAGAAAATGCTAAGTTAGAAATGGGAGCTTTAGCACCCTAAAGCCTAGCACCCTAAAGTATCATGAGATAAGAAACTTTCTATGGTCATTTGGTTTGTCCTCACATTCAAGGAAACAGAATTTCATCTCAGAAAAAGCTGAGAATGAATCAGAAATAACTGAAAAATCAGTACCTTCTCCTCCTGCTCATAACCACAAGTCAAAATTTTGAGTTAATACTATTTGCTATATCCATTATGGTTATGTGATCTCAGCCAAGGGTCAGATTTCCATATAATACGTAAAAATAAAAGCAATAAGCCTTGAAAGGTTTTATATAATATAAACATGGCCACAGAGTATGATAACTCTCTTCTGGTGCTGTTCTAGGAATCGTACTCTGTCAAGCAAAGCATTATGTTTACATATGCACACTTATTTTCACTACTGACATTATTGAACAACAGCAGAATATGTCAGCATTTTTTGAATGTATACCTGGAGGTTGCAAATGTATACATTTATATGGCATATATCATACAAGTGATTCTCATGGGTGATGAAGCCTGACTAATCTGAGTATTTTAGGACTATGTCACTCTTTCAGGTTAATAAATGTTCGCTTATTGTAAAAGGACGGTCTTCATTGCGAGAACATCGTCTTCAGTTAGCTATTGAGTTTTTGCAGTGTATTTGAATGTTTGGGGATAAAACAAAACAAAAAAAATATGTTTACCAAATATTCTTTAAGCCAGCAACAGATACAGGAGCTGATTCTTAAAACAGCGTCTCAAAAAAAGTGAAGAAAGCGCTTTATGATCACACAGTCAGAAAGCTGACCCAGAGCACAAGCAGGCTTTGGCAGAGTGCAGCTTTGCCAAGCCTGGGATGCTACTCGAATGCTATACAACAGACTGCCCCGTTGTGCTCCTCTACAGCTTTACATCACGCATTTGCAGGCCAGCGCCATGGGCTCTTGCTCGCTCTCCGACCCGACAAGACAGATGCAGTTGGTCGGAGTAACCTGCCAACCGGCATTTGAAGTTGCTTGGGGTCCCAGGGTCATGGTGGAGCTCAACAAGCAGAATTCAGAGGAGGAAGCTGGGAGACAAATGCAAATTTCAGGAGTGACTCACAGCTGTGGCACTTCCCCTGTCACTGCCAACCATATGGGACCTGGCAGAGGGCTGTCAGGTGTTCTCGGATCACAGCTGGTTTGGCATTTTCTCCACGCATGCATTCAGGACCCACTCAAAACTGAAGACGTCTGCCCTAGTGTATGTGTTGTTCCACCTGTCTGTTCTGCAATAAGTGCATTAAATACCCACTTCACATTTCTCAGCCAGCCTGATCTGTTCTTCCAGGCCAAGCCTCTAAAATGCTGTTTGCCAAAAAATTTGTGCATAAAACTACAGCTTTTGGAATGAGGATGGCACAGATTATCCAACTGTATTTATTTATAAAGGTCCTCGTCTCATATCTCTTTTCGTAACGACTTGGAAACTTACAGTCAGATTTTCCAATATGCTCGGGTTCAGCGAAGTGGCTATAATTCCACTTTATCCATACAGAATTTACAAGCTGTCCTGCATAATGAGGGCATCCCTGGAATGAAGCTGTTGAAGCTGATTCTACACTGAGATGTTTTGCAAAATAAAGCTGAAGTTGATTGCACTTGTTTGGTTTGTACATATGGTTTACTCATTCTTTTAAATGTGTGGTTTAATTTAAAGATGTAAGGCTGGATGGATTGGTCCTCTTCAGTGTTTCATGTTCATATTGTGTATTACAGATTATTTGAAAGTTTACTTCCTAGGAGTGCATCTAAGGACAGGGTATGACTTAAATGATATACTTCTGGGTAGTCAGGCATTTAACCTAAGAACTGTGTTGTCAGAGAAGGTGTTTGATGGTAGAAATTTTTGTAAACAGATTATACTGGTGTCTTTGGCACCAGTTCTCAAATAGTCTGTAAATCAGGCACAACTGTTTTATTGAAGTGAATGGAATTAAATTGTCATAAAAATGGTGTAAATAAGGGGAAAATCAGGCACATCAAATTTGAATACTGACTTGCAATGTCAGATTTAAAGAAAATACTAGCCTTTAATTTTCAGTGACAATCTGGTCTTTCACGTAATGAATACAGTAGACATAGCTGTAATGCTGAGAAGTAGCTATCCTATCGACTGACACTCCTGCAACTAAATTCAGCCCTACGACTACAATACTATGCTTTCTTACTTGTCTACCTTGAGCATGCATTTCAATACTGTATTTCCCTGTTCACTACCTTATTAACATCACTCTAACTATCAGGTTCTTTTTGTTATCAGTTGCTAGACAGCCTGCAAATAATAATTCCACCTGTCAMACATCCAGAAGTGTTCTTAAATGCTACTCAGTGTAGCAAAGCCTTTTAATTCCACTAGAAGTTAATGTTTCTAGACTTTAAWTTGAACTTCCATAAGAGGAGTTTGCTCTATTTTCTGTAATTCTATGACTATTTTTTCTTCATGCAATTTAAATTCTTCCAAGACTTAAACAGAGTGCAATTCTATCAATTGTTAGTATCCCCAATATATTTGTTTATTGCATAACGCTTTTTGAGGCACATTAAAACCRTGAGATTGAAGTTGTCATGAGTTGTATTTTATCACAACAAATGAGAGGTTATCTGCCTTATAGAATGATCATTTCAACTCAAGCTGTGAGAGTTCGGAAAAGACTGATTGCACATATATTATGCAAAAATCTTAATAAAAAAATCTTAGAAGGACCTTGCAACACAGTCCTATACATGCAATTTTGGGATTTTTTTAATTCTTCTACATAACAATAATCTATTATTGTGTTACTCTGAGCTTGCTGAGCTGAGAATGTATGTAGTTTTCAAGTAAACATGCAGCCATTTGTGTAGTCTCCTAATTATTTTTTGATATTCTAGGAAGAGAACCAAGCAATTCTGGATTGGAGTAAATGCTTGTGGCTTCATTATTTTTTATTTCAAGTTGTTTAGTTTTGTGAGTCTGGGGAGTTTTCAGAGCTTAAAATAAAGAGAAGGAAGCAATCAAACATTCTGTTTGGTGATGATTCATTTATTCAAAAGCCCATAACAAAAAAATGTATGGTTGAGAGGAACTCTGTCATTTGCAAAGGTGACTTGAGGCAGAAAATAAAAAGAGGTTTAGAGTAATGTTACAGCCTCTATAGACCACATTAGCATTGCAAATACGTCCAGGCAGGTTCACATTTTCTGTTTATGCCATATTCTCCATTCTGATACATGCACTTAATTCTGCACATGGTGCATCTCCTTTAGTGAAAACCCAGATACACAGAGTAGAGGTTTGTTTAACAAATCAAAGAATATAAAACTTTTAGYTGTTGTTGTTGTTGCTAACAAAATAAAGTAACTTCTACTCTTTTCTTAAACTTCAAGTACTTTACACCTCTCAGGGACTGGAAGAGTACGGCACTTTTAGAGCTAACATTTCTGATATTTCTTCTGTCTCACACTGGAAATTCCTAAATAGAGGTGGGAATATTCTACTTCTTCAAGCAATGCATTTGAAAAATATTCTTTATCACTCTATCAAAGTCAAAGTCGTAGTAGACAACACTTCAAATAGAGAMGTTAAACTCAGTAATATGCCTGTGTCTTGCTCTCAGAAGTCAAACAGTTCTCAGGACACATCACAGGTGTCATACAACAGCCGACAAAATAAGATATTCTTCCCAGTGAGCATTGGCACCCCACTCAGATTCACAAATAGAATGTAATACTGTTAAATTCTCAGAAATTARTAACTCTTCTTTCATTAAATTTATGGAGATACATCTCTCAATCGTATTTCCTTCTTTCACTACATTTCCTGTCTCAAAATTTTGAAAATCTTTGGAGTATAAATTCAACTACAAAAACTACAAATAATGTATACCAGCAGTGAACTATCATAAATACTTCAACTTYGGAGAAAACCTGAATTTAGTTGAGATTTGAGTATAACATTATCTATATGTATCAAAAAAATCATGGAACACAATAGAAATGTAATAGAAATATGACTGCCAAATTCATCCTAAGGCAGGCAACCAGTATAGGCTAGCTTTCCCAAGACATCTGAGTTTYGCAAAGCCATAATCATCTGTCTTGGAACTCTGTGTCTAGTCTTAGAATAGGAAGTGCTTGTATCTACAGGTGCAGCTACCTGTTCAATGTATAATAGGGATCAGTTCAGCAATTTCCCATATAGTCTGTATTTTGCCATGGTTAAATGCAAGACACACCAGCAATGTAAATTGCTGGTGCAGCCAAGCAGAATACTGAAGGATCGATATTATCCCTTTCCGCTCTCATAGGCAGGTTTACAGGCAATTTGTTTTCAAAGTCCGAGTTAGATTACCCTGCTTAAAGTGCATTTTGCCTTGACAAGTGACTGTGAAAATGTTACCATAGAACTTTACTTGCTAATGATTCCTGAATCAAATGTGTAGTTTTCAAGTTAGGCATCCAGTTAAACCTGGACAATTCACCACGACATATTCTGTGTTTCCTCCTAGCTAGCTCTCCATGGTGCTCAAGAATCACAGAACTGAGGTTGGAAAGGACTTCTGGAATTCATCTAGTCCAACACCCCTGCTCAAGTAGTGTCACCTAAAGCATGTTCCATAGATAGTATCCAGGCAGATTTTGAATTATCTCCAGAGAAGGAGACTCCACAACCTCTCTGGGCAACCTCTTCCAGTGCTCTGCAAACCTCACAGGAAAGAAGTTTCTCCTCATATCCAGGCAGAACTTCCTATTTCTTAGTTTGTGCCCATTGCCTCTTGTCCTGTCACATGGGGACCATTGAAAAGAGTTTGGTCCCATCCTCTTGACACCCTCCCTTCAGGTACTTATCCACATTGATAAGATCCCCCCTCAGTCTTCTCTTCCCCAGGCTAAACAGCCCCAGCTCTCGCAGCCGATCCTCAGAGGGCAGTGCTCCGGCCCCCTGATCATCTTCGCAGCCCTGCGCTGGACTCTCTCCCATAGCTCCACATCTCTCTTGTCCTGGGGAGCCCAGAACTGGACACAGTACTCAAGATGAGGTCTCACCAGGGCTGAGGAGAGGGGGAGGATTCCCTCCCTCCACCTGCTGGCAACAGTCTTCCCAATGCACCCCAGGAGACCATTGGCCTTCCTGGCCACAAGGACACATTGCTGGCTGAAGGTCAACTTGTCATCCACCAGCACTCCCAGGTCCTTCTCGGCAGAGCTGCTCTCCAGCAGGTCAGCCACCAGCTTGTACTGGTGCCTAGGGTTAMTTTTCCCTAGGTGCAGGACCCTGCACTTACCCTTATCGAACCTCAGGAGGTTCCTCTCTGCCCAGCTCTCCAGCCTCTCCAGGTCTCTCTGAATGGCAGCACAGTTCTCTGGGTGTGTCAGCCACTCYTCCCAGCTTGGTATCATCAGCCAACTTGCTGAGAAGGCACGCTGTCCCTTTGTCCGGATYGTTGATGAAGAAGTTGAACAGGATGGGASCCAGCACTGAGCCCTGGGGGACRCCACTAGCCACAGGCCTCCAACTAGACTCCAYGCCACTGATGAGGACCCTCTGAGCTCTGCCTTTCAGCCAGTTCTCAATCCACCTGTCTTACTGTCCACTCGTCTAACCCACACTTCCTGAGCTTATCCAGGAGGATGTYATGGGAGACAGTGTCAAAARCCTTGCTGAAATCAAGGTACACAACGTCCACTGGTCTTGCCTCATCTACCCAGCCAGTCMTTCYATCAGAGAAGGCCATCAGATTGGTTAAGCAGGATTTCCCCTTGGTGAATCCATGCTGGCTACTCCTGACCACCTTCTTTTCCTCCATATCTCTCGAGATGACATCCAGAACGAGCTGTTCCATCACCTTTCCAGGGATGGAGGTGAGGCTGACCGGCCTATAGTTGCCTGGGTCCTCCTTCTTGCGCCTTTTGAAGACTGGAGTGACATTAGCTTTCTTCCAGTCCTCAGGCACCTCTCCTGTTCTCCATGACCTTTCAAAGATGATGGAGTATGTCCTAGTAATAACATCTGCCAGCTCCCTCAGTACCYGTGAGTGCATCCCATCAGGGCCTATAGATCTGTGGGTGTCAGTTTTGTCTAAATGATCTCTAATCTGATTCTCCTCCACCAAAGGAAAGTCTTCCTTTCTCCAGACTTTCTCTCTTGTCTCTAGGTCTGGAATTCCTAAGGGCTGGTCTTAGCAGTAAAGGCTAAAGCAGAGGAGGCGTCTAGTAATTCTGCCTTCTCTGTATCCTTCGTCATCAGGGCCCCCATCTCATTCAGCAGTGGGCTCACATTTTCCTTAGTCTTCCTCTTGCTATCAATGTTTTTGAAGAAGCCCTTCTTGTTGTCCTTGACATCTCTTGCCAGATTTACTTCCAAATGGGCCTTAGCCTTCCTCATTTTATTCCTGCATACTCTGACAACATTCTTATAATCCTCCCAAGTGACCTCTCCCCTCTTCCACATTCTGTGTMCTTTCTTCTTCTGTTTGAGTTTTGCCAGGAGATCCTTTTTCATCCATGGAGATCTCCTGCTCTTTACTTGACTTCTTATTCATAGGGATGCACCGCTCTTGAGCTTGGGGGAAGTGATGCTTGAATATTAACCAACTCTCTTGKACTCCCCTTCCTTCTCGGGCCCTAACTCACGGGATTCCTCTAAACCTTGCAGAGTTAATAAATGGGAATACCAGAATTAATTCCAAGGATGATATAAAAGAAGTAGAATTCTCTTCATTGTTTCTTTCCTGTATGGACCTGAAGGGCTAACAAAATAGCAGAGAAATGAAATCTTGCTTAGGAAAGCAAACAAAATGATTTTTTAAATCATATATTCAGTTAAATTCTTTTTTTTTATTATTATTATAATTGCTTAGGTAGATGATTCCAATCTCACAGAGACCTTCAGTGTCACTGATACTATATAGTAAGGTAGGAAGAAACCTACAAAAAAGAAGAAAAATTTATGAGAAGTACACAGTGAAGTGGGTGGATAAAAACTGAAGGATGCAGACAATAAAATCTAGTCCAAGGCAAGTTCTCAGTCAAATATACCACCTTTCCAACCAATTTACTATCAGTGTAAACCTATAGAGGCTCCATTGACATAAGAAAATCTAGATCTTCCAGTATGCTTTGAAATGTTCAAGTGTTTTTTTCCTGTTCCCTGATACAGCTGATGTCTAACAATACTTTTGGAATTCAATAAGCAAACAGACTAGTTAGAACTATGAAGTTTCCCCAACCATTCTATCTGTTTAGACCAAATGTTTAAATAAAGAACACTATTGAAAGAAACTGAATATAAATCTAGGCTCAGAGAGATATGGTTTTGGGTGGAGACATTCAAATGAGGATTTTAATTTCATCTGATATCTTCTAGCCATGGAAAACTGAGCTATCAAAAGTATTTATAGACTAGTCTAAAGCCCCCACATATACAGTTTAGGGGGAAAGCGAATAATATGAATTATTCAGTAAGAAATGAACAGTTCAGTAAAAAAAGAACAGTTCAACCTGTTCTGAAAATAAAAACTGTGGGAGCCTCTCATAAATGAACTGTGAGCGAATTTATCATGCGCAAAAAGAAAATTGATTATGTAGTCAGAAGTCATTTTGTAGAACTCACTGCCATATAAAACAATTGAGATAAACAGGTGCATAGGATTTCAAGTGATCTGGCAGTACACAGTAAAAGGTTCAATATAAAATAACTTGTCACAGAAAAAGAATCTTTGCAAATCTTACCCCCTTGCACCATCAAGGTATGTTAGGATTTCAATCTGCAATGGTGGATTTTTAACAGATTATTGTTTCTACCATTCGCATCAAGAAGTTGCTGTCTTCTGTCATAGAAGTAGATTCTACCCTTTCTGATATTTCAGTTTGATCTTACCATCAGACTGTTGCAGTCACAAACACAGYTAGTTGATGCATGGAGTCTATCAGATTAAGGTGTGTTGCAGTATCAAGTCTGCATTCTTTTTTAATTTATRGTTTTGTTTAAGAGTGAGATAGAAAAGAGTCCTATTAATGACCTGGTATATTTTTCCATGAGAAACACTTGATGTTTTCAATTTATTTATTTTTCAGATGTCACCTGCTCTGCATAAAATRTTTTCTGCATTAGTTGGCATAACCTTGTTCAAAAATGGGAAAACAAACTAATTCTTCATCAGGAGAGAGAGAAAGACTGCTAAAGAATCCTTAATATAAGCAAAACATCGACATTTAAAGGAAGGGCAACATCTGTCCTTGAATTGTCCATGTCCACTGTCCTTTCACATACAAAGAAAGGCATTCCAAAAACATGAAGAAATTCAGAGTAGCTCAAAAATTAGCAACAGGAGATTAAAAAGATAGGGTATTACAGTAGTACAGCTAATCAGGCTAGCTAAGGAGAGATCCTTAGCTAAGGAGAGCTAAGGAGGCTAAGGATATTTGAAAGAGGCAAAACATTAAAAAATAACTTGTCTTTTTTAAAAAAAAAGATTTCAAGTCATTCTACAGTTTTGGGATAAATCATTTTCAAAAATTAAGACACCTAAGGGTGTGAATAATCAAGGAAGCACTCAGTACCAAATACTCTGGGATTAGGGTTTTTTCTTTTTTTGTTTTGCTTTCTGTTGATTATTTTTGATCTTTCAATTTGCATATTGGAGTGTTTGGAAAAAATGTTCAAGGCCAATGAAAAGCTAAATGAGCCAATGGAAAAATAAAAAGCTACAAATACTTTGAAAAGTTAGCTGATTTCTAATTGAACCGTATCATGCCAAGAATTTGATGTTTAATTACTGAATGATTGGAAAGGAAACAGATATCTTGTTTGACAACTCTGAAGTAGTACACACTCTTTTTTTTTTTTTTCCTCTCAAAATCACTTAAAGACTCTGAACTTTACAGAGTGAGATTATAAATTTTGCTTTCATTTATGACTGTTGGCTTATCTTTTACCCAAGTATGTGTCTTTGGGGATAACAGAAACCTAATCATGTACGCTTCCCTGGGTACATCTGCCTCATTCAGCCTTTGGTGTCATTTTAAACTTTGGAAGTATTTTCCTCTCTTTGATAGTACTAGACATTATTTTGGGGGGCTGTTGTGATCCTTAGGATCTCTTTTTCTGAAAATGTTTGACCTAAATAAGCCACAAGGGGGTTTTCTCCAGTCTTTGATATAGCCATTTTCCTGTTCAAAAGTAACCACTAAATTCTGGGACTATGATGTGACCTATTCACTGTGTAAAGACCTTACCTCTTGAAGACTACTAAATATTGTACTTTTAAAAGCTGTAGTTTTCTTTCTCTAGCATCAAACTGAGAAGTTCATAGAGTTATCCCTCCTTATCTGAGCCAGGCATTTATTCAGCTAAAAGGTTGAAAAAATAGTTGGTAATACTTAGCTGACACACAGCAAAGTAAAATTGTGTGCCGAACAGTGTGAAAAGACCAATAACATGTATAAGAGAGAGAATAAAGACTATGCTAATTAATAAAAAGTCATAGCCTTTTGAGAGGTTCTTTTCAATTTCAGCCTGTGTAAGTCAGCTGATTCCTCATTTGGCCACCCAGGCAAACAAATCAGAGGTGAAGAAAGCAGAATCAGAGGACCAAATGARAAGAACCAATGAACCAAAATGAGAGTAAAGAAAGATCTCTTTTTTCTCCTCCATTAAAATTAACAAATCAAAAAGTGTTTGGTTTAAAAACAAATCATACCACTTGTAAAAAAAATTGCTTCTATTCCATTGGAGGTAATTTTTAAAGAAATGAAAGCATATGAAGATCTAGATTTTTATCATGTTTGCAATATTAGGAGGGAGATGGTGATTCACTTTTATGAAACTTCTCATCAGTCATGAGATGTGAGAATGCCCAGGATTCAAATTTCTACACACTTGAGCTGTACACTTGTTTAAATATTTAAATATTGATTAGGTTAAAAAGGAAGTTTCATAGGTAGGTGCTTGCTTGGAAAACTGGACATTTCCATATCAGTTCCTCCTCTTATGAATATTTATGACACTGGATGAAATCCTGGCAATATTTAAAATACTTGAACTTATAATCCAGCTAAAACTTTGTGTTTCAGCAACCCAGTCTCAATTTTCTGCTATGTATTTACAAACCTGTATATATATTCACTTTCTAAAATGTCTAAATAAATACAGGCAATAATGCAGGGAGCTGATCTGCTTCAAAAACTCATCACAATGTAGAGGCAGATCTGCTTACTTATACCCTACAGTTATTGCAAATGGAAACCTTCCAAAGTGTCTGCACCAAGATAAAAGCTCTCATAGAAACAAAAGTGATTTACAATATGGAGTCTTGAATTTCTAATAGCAATGATCCATACACTTCTGACACTTAAATTTTTAATGAAATAACTYGATTACTTCTTTTATTTTTGATCTGCTTTTATGATCAGCAGTATCTGATACGGTTTAACATTTTGATGCAGGGTTTTGTCACATAGCACTTGGGAAACTGCAGCGTTGTTTGCTGCCTACCAGCTGTTCSTTACTACCCTTTACTTAAAGGGTGCCACCCCAACAACTGAGCTATCGTAATCAAGTGGCAGCTCCTCTTCTGCTTTGGTACAAAGTCAGAGAGTTTGCTGAAAACGTTACTGAACTTAATTACCATTTACTATGGAATAAGAATCAAGCTCCTACCTAAACATTTATTGATTCTGCTGCATTAATTATTTGGGCTCTTAACTGGGTTGCAACATATTCCAGCATCTACCTCCTAGATTGTGTTAAAAAGACCCTACTTTGTAGAACCTTACTTTGATCCTTGCTGTAGAATAAAGTTAGCCTTCCTCTGATATACTAATTATTAGCAAGGAATACTTCAGATCACTTCAGCACTAAGTGAAAATTCTTATGTGACTTCAGTATATTTTTTTAATATAGCTAGCAAACTGTTATCTAATACCAACTCCCACTATATTAATGATCATATTGTATGCGATGACACATGTTCCTTGATAAATCATGGACATACTGCAGGTGGGGGGATGAGAGTTCACTGTGTATGCATAGAAATTTCACACTGCCGTAAACTATTCCAGACTGAGGAAACAATCCCCACCCACACTCATTAACAGAGGATCAAAACGAGATTTAGCTCCACCTATGGTATGCTTTATCAAGCCCTGATTTTGAAGTCCCATCTGTTGTTCAGGACTGCCAGTTCATTGAGCAGCCAATCACATTAGACATTTTAAAACTGTGAGAGGAGTTAGCTGGAACTCTTAACAAATTGTTCCTGTCATTTACCATCATTTTTCCCATTATCATTGACAGCAGGACCAACCCATGGCCAATACCCATTTGCACTTCCAGCTGAGAAAGTTCCCCCACAAAACTTCATTTAAGCTGGAACAGAAATCCCATTAATCTGAAGTATACCAACTGAGGACTCACCCACCCCTCAACTGAAATACAGAGAGGAACTATTTTTTGGCCCTGGAATGACAGGTGAATCACATTTCCCAGCCTGGGAAGCTGGATAGATGTGAGGAGGTAAGTATGTGCTGAGTTTCATGCCACCACAACTGCAGTGACAGCTTCATTTAGTTAGGGCATAKCTACACTACACCGCAGTCACATCACCTACCTCACTCTGTGTAAAATGGGACACTAATAAGTATTGATGTCTTTTTGTGAAATGTTTTAAGACCTGTTGATTAAGAGRCTGATGAGATAGGAGATTGCTCTACCATTTGTAAAGCTAATGTACAGTGGGCTAAAGAACCTGCCAATAACTTACTGGGAAGGATAGTGGGGTAATGGTGACTGGTATTTGATGTCCTGCATGTATCTTTATCAGTAATATAAATTTGCCAAGAACATTCACAGGCATGGAGATCAACTGGCATGAATAACCTGCACTTAGGCTAGTAAACCATTTTGCCATGCCAAATAGAGGGGCTCCATGCAAATTGTCCACCAGAACATGTGCACCAAGAATAAGAACTTTTGTGAAAGCGTGAGTCACCACTGACCAGAGGTGAACCAAGAAATATTTTAGCAGGATAGACAATTGGATTTCAGCACCCAAAAATGTCTCCTGGCACTGTTTAATCTACTCATATAGACCTAGTCTCTGAGTCCAAAAGTCCTGAAAATAACAGTGATTCAGAAAGGACATTACTAATGCTGAACTCTTTAAAAACCTGGATTTTTGGACTCTCATTTAAATATTCTCAAATGGAACAAATGATCACTTTTAAGTCTTGAATAGTACATCCATATCTCTAAATATTGTATTTTCTGCTAATGAGCCTGGCTCCAGAAGTCCAAGGTTTTCTGAGGCTATTCAAAGACAAGTAGACCTGGTCAAATGTGTCTAGATAGACTGTTGAATGGTTATCATGCTATATCATCAGAGCCTTCCAAATTACATGGATTTTTTTGCCCATGTGTATAACRTTTCTTTTATGTGTCATCCTACAGCTTACAACTCTTTCACAAAATCTTGGCTCCATTTTTTTCCCATAAGGAAATGAACAATATAAATACTACCTTACAGCACACTGAAAGCAGATTTGTACTATTTTTCTCCCTCTACAGTTTGTTCTKGTTTCACTATCATTAATATTTTCCCATAATACATTTACTACTTTTAATTTGAAAAGCCCGTGATGATTTGTCCAGGAGGCACCCAGCAGAAAACAAAAAGATTATTAATTATTATTCAGCTTCTATTTATGGARCATTACCTTCTAAAAGATGCGTATTAGTTCTGATGCTAGGCTGACTCAGCGATTTGTAATGGTGCAGAATTTGTTCTCTGCGTAGCTCCAGGTCAGGGAAATAGCAAAGGTGTCTTTAATTTATTTTGTTTCTGAAGCTGGCCAAAGACCATTTAGATCAATAGTATAATGTGAAGCAGTGGTATACCGACTTTCAGTGGAGAGAGACCACAGAGTTTCTTATCGAGCTAATCGAAGATCAGACTTCCTGACATTTGCTGCATAATATAATTGTCCGAGCATTTGTCACACAACAGGAGCTGCCTACATTTGTAGGGCTGGAGAAGGAGAGAGATAGGAACAGTTCATATGGCTTGAAGCTCTTTCCCTCTCCACATCTGAAGGGACGTGAAGAAAACCTTAGAGTGGGTAATGAATCCAACGGAACTGCTCTGGCCAGCCAAATTTACAGGCTATAGTGTTTCATCCTCACCTAAGGCAGCCTCTATTTCATGTCTTCCATTTCACAGACCTCCCAAATTGCTCCACTAGCCAGGAAATTATTAGACATCCTTCCACCCAAGTCACTGGCAAATGTCTGCTCCTGCTGTCATGTAGCATCTCACTGTAAGACAAGTTAGCTTAGATCCATTAGCTGTTTTAAGTCACCTTGGATCAGTACTGTGACTGCCCAGGGAGCCTAAAGCTTCTCCTGTGCAAGTCCAGGCTCAGTATCACCCTGCTTTTTTATATGCCTTTTATAGACTGCTTCTTGACCTGGCTTTTGCTTCCTTCCTCCAGTTAGAAGGTATATCCAGATACATCTACCAGTGGCCATACAGTGTGAAGTGGGGRTGTGATCACACTTGTACCTGTCTCTTTTTCTTGAGGAAAATGTCTTGGGGAGGGGAGGGTTAAAGTTGGGAGACAGAGAAATGTTGTACATCAAGAAATCCGGGAGCCAACCAAAGTAGTACTTTCATTGCTATTGGAACCTTTTCTCTGTTGTTACAAAATTTTTTTTCTTTTTTTTTTGCTTTGGTCTCTTGAGTCTGTGGGGTCAGTGAAAGTCTTTCTGTGACTAAGATGAACCATCTTTACTCCTATGAATAGCAGTTAATGAAAAAGTAAGATAGCAATCTATAGATGTATTGAGGAATGTTACTCTTATGATTAGCCATTGTTTATCAGTCAGGTTTCTATCCCTACTAAACACTGACAGTAGGTATGAAGGGAAGCATTCAGGTCAAAATCAGATGATATCTGAATTGTGACTGAACAAAACTATATGCTTCACATATTTCTCTGTATCTTCACATTGCAGGGAACAAACTCTGGGAAGGCACAGAAAAAAGACACAGCTCAGAATGCAGCAATCAGCTCCACTTTTAAATGTGTAACGTGGATGATATTGAGGTGAATACCCACAAGGAAACTTGAATAAGCTAGTTCTGGCATTTAGATATTTACTGATTCCAACCGTCTTTGTGAAAACTGCAATTTAAAGAGCACAGAAGCTTAATTCAGTATTCCCTGCAATACAAAGGAACAGAGGCCTGGCATCATTTGACTGATTTATTCTGCTTCTTTCTTCAATAGCTCCTGCATTTTATTCTCTTGAGAAGACTTGTATCTTTCAGAAGAGCAGTCTGGGAAGCTAACCAGGTATTGTCAATGCAGCAGCACCTTGCAGCTGGGGATGAATTTGATGAGCTGACTCCTGGTGACACAGCTTTTAAAATACAGGTAACGTAAATGGAGAATCTATATAGTTGTCAATAGTTTTGGAAAGCTTATTTGTCATTACCCCAAAGTTTAGAATCAGATCAGCTAAAGTTTTCTCATTACTGGATGGCATTTTGCAGAAGATAATGTCAGCTTGCTGGGCTAAGACTAGAAGCAGTTAACGCTATACACACCGGGATGGTAGGACGATTAAAACTCCCTCAGTTCCAGACCCAGATTCAAGTCTGTCCATCTCTTAAAAACACCAGCATGCAGTTGCAGGGATTTATTTCAAAATATTTTGCATTTTTTTACAGTGAACATATCGCATTCACTTGGAGTTACCAAAGGCAATAACAGAAAAATCATTCACTAGCTATATTATATGATTTTGTGAGATCTGGATACTGCTTTGCAATCACATTATTTGGTGAACAGTGCAAAGAAGCWGTGGGGAACAGTTTCTGATGGTTCTCATCTTGCCTTGTTCTGTGCTACTGCAAAGTGACCTTAAGATCTATGTTCCTAAATGTTTTTTGAAAAAGGGTTTCTTCAAACACAGCATCAACTACWGTGTCACTCCTTCATGACAGTCAAACGATACTGTGGGAATCAAACACAGATGATGCCCTTTGCCCTTGAGATGTGACAGCTGTTTCAAGCTACGGTATCTTTACAACTGCTTTAACCTGTACCTCAATTTGATGTAAAATTATTTTAGAGTCACGGGTCACAAAGCGGACTTCAACGCCTCCTTCACTTAGCTGCATCAGCTAATGAGTCACAGCCAAGATTTCCTGATTCCCCACCTAAAAAACAGGAAGCTGCTTCTACAAGGCCTCTCATATAAATTACAGGCCCAAACTATGATCAGATCCAGGACAAACCTTCTCAGTATTCAAAGATGTTTGGATCAAAGTGTTAACTTCTCAGTCTTTTTATCTAATCAAGCTTTACTCATATAATGACAAAAATTATCTGTCATCACAAAATTCTATGCCATATTTTTCCCCTGAAATTAAAACCTCCTATCCTAGGACTTGCACTGGAAAGTGACTTGCCTTTGTCTGCATATGAAAACATTACTGAACCTTTTGCTTTGAACATACAGGGGTGRGTTTTTGTTTGGCAGACTTTTTTCCAGTATAAATCTGCAGAAATGCAAATTAAATGGGAGCTACTGAGCAATGTACTGACCCTTCTTGTATTCCTCACAGTAAAATGTCAGATACAGTCTTTGAGTACAAAAGATGAGTGTGTGCACACTATTATATAAGATAAACAAACCATTTCCACTAGATCTATATATTCTATGTGTGCCTTTTTTCTGTGTCTCAGATCCTATGCTCCTCTGATATTCTTGTTTTATTCACAACTTAAGTAACCTTAAGAGTAAATAAGCACTTTAATACTTCAGTCATATAGGACCAAGCATAAAAGCATGACCAGCTTATTTGTATTCATTTTCCATGAACATTTACAGTAACATTTTTAAAAGAAAATGATTTGGTAAATAGTCAGCTGCAGCTCCAAACAACCTGGCCTCTGGAGCTTCCTGCATAATTCACACTCAAGGGTGCTTTGTGCTACTTGAAGAGCTAAGTAGCTTCCAAGTACAGTTAAATGGAGTCAGTCAGAAACTCGCTTTTTGCTGGATGCATCCCTCACCTACTTGCATCCTAAAATCTTAATCTTCTTTTTTCCCCACTGTCTGTTGACTGCTTATTTCCTGCCATGTATCCCCCCTACTTCATTCTCCTCACATGTCCACATTACTCCTTTGCCCAGTCCTTCTGAAGCCACACAGTGACTTGTCCCCTTTCAATTTTTCTTTCAGAGTCATTATTCTAATGACAGTGCATCTGGATACTACTCATACAGTGAAAATTACATGTTTTCATAGTGAGAGATATTTCTAAGTCTTTGAAAGAAAAAAAGATTAATTCTGGCAGACTCCCACCTTCCATAAATGCTGTTTTAGGTAAGGAAGATGTTATGTGAACTGACCACAGCATGCTCCCAGAAGATCTTATTTCTGAGGGGGTCACAGCTGGTTGGGAAATGGAATTATTGTCCTATGGGAAATTTTAATGTTTTGATGGCATTTCTTCCAGCTAACATGTCTCTATTGGCAACAACAGGGAAAGCCATCCTTTGAATATATTTGTGGAGCTGACAGGGCATGGTGTTCAGTGGAGGATATTATTTAATGTTCCTGTGAAAAAGGAAGTTTCCATGCTGCCACTCAGAAGGACTCTAGCATCAGTGCACTGCGATGCTCCAAACACTTTCCCAGGGCTACGTCCCTCAGAGAAGTAATTGAGCACTGCTTAATTAGAACAGAGTACAGATCTCTCTTCAGCCAGATGGCAAGAGACAAAGGCATGAACCACAATGCTCCTGGAGCAACCATTAGTGGCTCATAAGAAGCAAGGGAAGTCTAAGGTTGTTTCCATGCCCAACAGGTACAGTAAGAGTGGGAACTCTAAACCTTTCACACACCCTGCCCCAGATTATTTCTGTCTTGCTTTATTCATCAGAATTTTTTCCCTAGGGCATTTGGGAACACTAGAAGTGCAGCCCATGGCCTGGGATCCCAGACCAGCTGAACACCATAGCGATTATTCAAGAGCTTCTGTACAGTCTTCCCGCTACTTTGGCAAATGTTGGTTCCAAAGAGAAAACAAATCAACACAGCAGTATCAGAGTTGACACTGAGGACAGAAAAAAAATCCTATAGCACTCAAAGCTGTTAAGTGTCTATACAACAAGTATCAAAGCCCCAGGCTTATTATTTGATCCTAGTATGACCAGATAGTTTGTGTAAATTTAATTTTATATGTGTGTGAAGATAATCGATTGGGCATAGACGTTTTCAGATCACACAAGACTGAGGGACCAATTCTGATCTCAAATGAATAATTTGCAGTGTGACARATCTTGAATATCTTGTTACTGTCTATACAAAAGTCTGTTGCAGCAGAGGATCATTCACTTGCCATCTGAGATTCCCTGTTCTTTTCCTGTTTGAAAAATGTATATAGATGTAACACACATTCATCTAACTTTCCATAAAAAACAACTGATTAGAAAAAAACGACCCAACTGATGGAAATAAATTGAAACCAAGCAGCTACTTGATGAAGGTTATTCCCCCTCTCCTTCCGTCTGCTTCTTTGCAAAGACAGCATGTGGAAAGGGTCTGTAACTTTTTCAGTTCATGTAAGTTTGCCATTAAATTTCTTCCATCTGCATCACACAATGATTTGTTATGAAAATCAAAAGCAAAGATGATACTCTGGACTATTGCAAGCGGTGTTGTCTACCCAGAAAGCAATGCTCCTGACAGAGTACTGGACCAGAGAAGTCCCAGAACTAAAACTTGCATGAGACATTAAAGAGAGTATTATAGCCATGATACACCGACCTATGCTCATATGCCAGGGAGAAGGAAGAAGGAGAAGGAGTAGTTTCTGATAATGAACCTCCTAATACTTAGGAGAAATGCAAACACAGAAGAACYACGGATCAGCTATATGAAACCATCATTAAACTTTACATACAAACAGAACATGATTTATCAGAGCTGACGTGGAGAAGATAGCTCCCCAAAATAAGATGACAGCTGATCTGCCTGCTAGTCCTACCTGTCGACATACTTCCTGCCACTTCAGATGTCAACCAATTTGAAAGGTTGATGAAAAAAAACATGACAAATGACACATGGTTTGACAAGTCAGCACACTGCTCTGAAAGGTCTGCAACGGGAGAAGGAAGGGGAAAAAGAGTTAACAAATAATAAGTTCCTTTGTCTAACAAATTATATAGTCAAAAACTGTGAGTCAGGTAAAAATAAGAGTTCTTTCTTTGAAGAAGGTATTCYTTCAATTTCTTTTATTTGCTTTTCTGAATCACAAGCTTCATATTTTGGAGTTGTTCTCTGAAAAATATACAGGGGAGAAATCTACTTTTTAAAAAATGAAAGCTGAGATTCAGGCAATCTGTTTTTTCCAGAAGATGAGAGTTTATGAAAAGCACCAAGTGCTTCATGAAAAATGCACGGAAAAAAAAAATGTTGGCAGAGGAAATGGGCAAAAGTCCAGTATAAAAAGAAGGAAAGATGCAAAAAAGTTTTATGTCATTAATGCTAGTGCATTCCAGCTTTGCAATTTTTGAGCTATACTTTGGCCAAGGCAGGTGGGGAGTTTTTAGAATCCTAAGTAAAGACAAATTTTACATTTTTCAATTTTTTCTGTACTCAAGTAGTTTGGTGATAGAGCAGGTAAAAGATACAAAAGGTACCATAAATTTCTGTCAGTAGTTAAAAGGGAGAGCATCAAGGTTTTGCACAGAGCTCACAGAGCTAAAATCTTTGTGAGATAAGGTGCTGCTGAAATGAGATGGCAATTTCTTGGTAAGCCATAGCTATAGAGTTAGTGTGAGTTTTGCGCTAGGTCAGTTGACGGCAGAAGAAAGAGCTAGTCCTTTAAATGTTCATCAGAATGTTGTATTTCAGGCATTCAAGAGCTGCTCACCTCTAATTTGTTGTTCTGTCATTCCTTCTTCTGGCAGTGCAACTTCCTTTGTAATATGAGCTAAGATATTTACTGCCTAAAAATAAAATAAAATTAAATTACCAAGCTGTGATTTTATGTGCAACAGAAATGAAATCTACAAATCAGCTAGTTTAGTGACAGGTGTATAATCCTCAGGAATACCCAAAGGAATTCATTTTACTTCCTATTTCTTCTGCAACTTTCTGATCACAAGAGAACAAATGAATACTGATTTCATTCTGACCAAATTTGACCTACACACAAGAAAAAAAAAAAAAMTCTACAAAGTAGACTGGCACCAGAAGAAAAGGAAGTAAAGGACAGTCTTATTTTATTTTCTTAGCTAATATTCTCACAGTATGGCATGAAAGCACAGAACAATAAATGTCTTCATGGAGAGCTCCCTAGAGTACTTGGCGAGTCTTCAGTGAATGCTTTTACATTCTTCTCCCTCAGAAAGTAGTGGCAGATGTTTTCACCCCATGATGCTATATAATTGCTCTGGAAGATATGAACAAAAAGTTTCCACAAAAATATATTGCTGATATCCTACAACAGGACAGCAGAAAAAGTAGGGGTGTCTATGGATAAAGAATAAAATTTACAAAGAMACCTAAGTGATTTTGAAGCCTTAGTTCTATTCTCAGAAGTTAAGTAGATTTGTAAGCTCAGATCCTCTGAGAAATAGAATGCAGCAAGCTCAGCTATGCCATGACTAGAGCACTACCAGTACGTGATCTAGCCAATTTAAAATTGGCTCATATATCCGTGGTCTGTGGTACCCTGAGGGTTATTGACTTAAATGTCTAACTCATTTCTGAAAATGAGTCTTGGACTCTTAGCTGGCTTAGACCAGGGAAATATATGTCATATGACTCAGTCTCAGAAGGTACAAGGTGCCTTTAACTACCATTGCCATTCCAGGAAACTGAAAGAACCAGAAAAACAAACAANAAAAAAAAAAAAAAAAAAAAAAAAAAAAAAAAAAAAAAAAAAAAAAAAAAAAAAAAAAAAAAGCAAGCATGAAAGTTAACAGAATGAAAAGAAAGCATGAGTCTTCTTTTCCCAATAGCAACTACTGTGCAGTATTTAATTCTGAATAAAAAAAATAAGATTGATTTTATTATATGCTCCATAAATATAGTGTTTACAGCATTTGTGTGTTTCTTTGTCTACACACATTGCTGACAATCCTGAACAGACAGGACATGCCACACCAGATCAAGTGGCAAACCAGGCATAAATCTGATGCACCTGTGCCAGGCACATAATGATTAATGGAGGGCACAGTACCAAATATATAATATTCTGCCTTCAAAATGTTCCAAGTTATCCCAAACAACTGTTGATTCATCAGCTTTTCTAGCATACTCTAGGCAAATACAGGTGAACTAAAAAAGTCAGCTACTCGTCAGAAAGACTCAAAATGTGACTATACACTCAACAGATATCAGATCTTATACCACCTTGTGTTTTGGAGTCATCAAAGCAATTCTATCAGAGGRATACAAGTTTCAGTATAGCAGCAAGCTCATGAGAAAATAGCAAAAACATGTAGTAAGCTGGGTCTGTCATGCACTGAATATGTAGGATTCTTCATAGCAAGAATATCTATAGTTTGCATCATTGTTAACCATAGTAAACACATGTTTAACAAAATGTTTCCTTTTAAGCTATGATTCCTACTAAATAATCCTATATCCTGAAGTAATGCCATGTAATTCTTTGAAAGCAGCACTTCAGATTAATGGCAAGAGTTTTCAATAAAGGAAAGCCAAAGAACCTTGCAGGAAAAGTCAGCTTTGTTGTCTTGAAATTTATTACGTAGTCTTCGCAGAATCCAGGACAACTTCTGAGAGATACTTTGCCCCGAGGTTTTAATCTGTTGTTTTATCACTTGCCCCACAAATTTTTGTCCTCAGCTGCTTCATCTTACATGCTCTCCCTTTGAAGTTCTTTCAAAATGATAATGCAAAATGTTATTACTATACAACTTGCATCTAGAGTAATACTGTCTAGAGTAATTCTTATCTGGAAATTGAAATAACTTTCTAATACTTGAAGTTGCCTTGGCTTACGCATGACAGATATAATCACATATTASTGGGAATGGTGACTTGCTCCATCACATTCTGCAGTAATGACTTCTGCTTTGCTTTTACTGAAGTAGTCACACATCTTTTGTTTCCTGTATTTCAGTTTGATATCACTTGAGGCTAAAAATGTATTTGACCGGACTCATTTAAGGTGAAGAGTCCCTTCAGTATTCACATTACTTTTGTCACTTTGTTCTTTTTAATCTGTCTTGCAAGGATCTCATATATTAATTTTTCTTTCAGTTAAAATGGCACAGGACTGATAGTGCCCTCATTATCCAAACTGTTATTTTTCCCTCTGGCCTCACAAACCGTATTAAATGATGTTTCATTGAGGGAGTCCAGCAATGACACTCCGAGTAATGCTTTAAATGATGGGTCTCAAAATGGATTTAATTTACATTTAATAAGACATGTATTGTATGGCAAATTAATTATAACAGACTATTGAATGCATTTTTGAGGATTAACGGTTAAGGAATGGATAGTGGTTTTRTTATATACAGAGCCACAGATATCAATTATATTTGTTTCTAGTAATCAAGCAGTATTTGTTTGATGAAAGTTAATTATTTGGTCAGGTTTAAAATAATAATAATCTGAGGTGTAGTAATTAATTAAAAAAATTAGACATAAGGCTTCACCTAAAAATCAGGTGGATTTTTTTTAACTACTGTTTCTTCTCTGACTGCTTTTCTTTTTGTAATTTTGAATTTTGGAATTTATCATCTGAGTGATTCAAAATTAAATAATGCCAAAATATCATTGTAGCCCATAAGTTTGTGCATACTTCACTTTAAACAAATGATAAGTTTGATCATATGTTCAAGCATACCTTTTGGTACCTTTGTACTACCATAACACTGAAAGAAACCAACAGGTAAGAAGAAGCTGTATTCTGGTATGATTTTTCAAGCCCTCCAGTTCAGACAAAATTTGATTCCAAATTTTTAGTTGCCTCACCTAGTCAATTCAAATGACGTACCAAAAATATATTGTTTTGTTTTGGCAACTGTTTGTCCTTAAATATTTTTTAATACTCTGTCATTAAAGTTCAGTTTTGTGTAATTTAGAATTTCTCACCTGTCCCTTAAAACTTCTTGCTTTTGCAATGCAAGTTTTATAAAAACCTAYTGAAATATTTCACACAGATATTTAATGAGCACATCAAGAAGTATTAACTATTTGTAGTTAACAGCAGTACTACGGGCTGGACTCTTCACCATCCTGTTTCTTCTGTGGTCATTTGTCTCTGTGAAAAGTACTGATAAGTGRACTGTAAAATATGACAAAATATTTTTGTAAGTTTTTATCCTACTTGCCATATGTGTAAGGAAGAAGAAGCAACCTCAATGATTATAGAATATCTCATGTCTGCTCTAGTCCACAGTTTTGGTTGCAAGGTTGATTGCATGGACTTGAATGTCATTTCCATGGTGTAGTTTAGTCAGGAAGATTTCCAAAGTTTAATGCTGTGTATATTCTGGAACTGATACATGTGTACAGTATTAAATTGACCTTTCTATTATTCTGCAGTTTTGACTGGATAGCCAGTTCACTTTTTCTTCTATATACTACTATAATAAGGCTATAAACAATGCAGGAGTCAAATGACCACCCAATCAAAGTATAAAATATTGAAAAGGTCAAAAGAGTGCAGCTCACTACTAAGATTCATTGAATATAAATTAGGCATTAAATTCCTGATACCTCATTCCCTTGACTGAGTAGTAATGAGAGTGGAAAATGGCAGAAAATTAATCCCTTCTCATTAAAAAGCTTGTAATGAGAATGTGGAACTTGGTAGAAATGTAACCCTTTCTCATTACAGTCTTCAGGGAAGGGTCTTTGTGGTCTTCTTCAGATGTTATAGCTGCAACTGGTTCCTAACAAAATAGTGCAGGAAATATGGTTACATTATACACAACTCTCTTGTGTAAGTTCTCTGCATTGTAAAAATCATCCTAAAGTGACATAACCTTTTTCATTCATCGACACAGGAATTCCTGCTCTATCTATATTTTATGTTAACGTGCACATACATCTGTGTCAGCTGCATTTTCAGCATTGCCCGGAACAGTGATGTGCCCGCATCCCATTGAATTTCAATGTCATTTGCAGATTAAGTTCCCTCAGAATCTTTTGCAGAAACTAGCTAGTCACATTGAATAACTATCCTGATGACATTTATCCAAATACAGATGTGCACATATAGGTTAATGAATGCAGACTATCAATGGGGTAAGTAGGAGGAATGTGCTATAATATTATACCTACCCACAAACACACACATTTTTGACAGGACACACAGATTTCTTTATCTTCCACAACAAATTCTACTGTGCTCAAAACATATAATTTATCACTGCAAATTTTACTGCCCTTTGACTTTGGGTCTACTCACACCTCCTTTCCCGTGCCAGGACCCACTAGGCAAGTACAGCTACTCAGCCAGGCAGGCCGCTTTAGCTGTCATTTTACATTGCCACAGTGCTCTGCTGGGACCAGGGAAATCACTGATGTTATGACAAGGGATTGTTACAAAGGGTGTTAATAAACTAAAAAGAGAAGGATTGCTCTATGAGAAGAAATTCCCAGTCCACTCGTTTGCAGTTCTACTATGTATGCATACACACATGCACACCAACACATGCATACTAACACACACACACACACACACACACACACACACACACACATTTTGCCCTGGCTGTAAAAACTCCCATGCCAACCAGAGACAACTGCTCTAAAGGTCTTTCTGTGTCAGCTCCCACCTACTTTGTGCAGCGGGAAATAGTAATATTCAATGCTATGGCTGCTCCAAATACCCTTGACAGCTGCAGGTTGCAGAACTACCCACAGGCAACTCAACAAAAGCATCTGCAACTTAGAGCAGCAACCTGGTCTGTCTGAATTATGCTGGCAGGAGTTTGGGTTTTCAAAACACTTCACAACCGGGAAAGTAGAAAAGCTCTAATCTCTCCCCCCTTCTCCCGATCTGGCCGTGCCACTGTATATAATGCTCTCTACTATCAAATTAAGAGTATTTTTCATGACACAGTTTGTGTTATTTACAAATATACATATGCACATACACAGGTAAATTTACACACCTCCTCCAGCACTTTCTCCCTCTCTTTCTGTAGAGAGATAGATTAATTAGATGCAAACTTTTCTTCCTAAAATTTAATCATCTGGATCAAAGTACACACACTCATGAAAGTGATCACTCTCAATGTGACATTCTTTGCCAAACGATCACTAACTTCTACAAAGTGACTTGCTATTCTAAGAATTTTTYGTAGTATTAGAATTGTGTCAACATTTTTTCAGTAAAACACTTAAAGGTATGAAAGGTATTATCATGCTCGGATCTGTGAAAAAAAGTAACTTTGACATTAGAGAATTTTTTAGAAAGAAAGAATTGTAAGGCAGGTCAAAAAAAAAGGATATAGTACATTGTAGATTGTCCCTCACAACAAGGGTCTCTGGAAGGAATACTGCCCCAGTGAAGCTAAACTCTATTGTGCCCCACACAGCCTGTGTGGCCTCAAAACTTCTTAGGGCAGATCAATGTCACTAACATATGATTAACTTGGCAGAATCAACAAATACAGCTAGACCTAAGCCCAACATCATAGGCTCTTCAGTGTTCACAAACATCTTAAGACTTTGGCAGAAGGCCCCCCTCGTTTGTAGCATATTTTTCCATGTCCATACAAAAGAATCACTGGCACTAAGATACCTGCTCTGTAGCTCTCTCTCAACTTCTCATCCTGCAAAGGCTAGATGGGTTTTGCTAAATGTCTGTAGAATGATTTCCTTTTTTTCTTTTTTTTCCTGAGAATTGTGCTGTAGATTTCACAGCATCTTCTCTGTAATTGGACAATGTGATTTTGTAGCTTCTATCTATATGCTCTCTTTCCAGTATGTTTTCTTTTTAATTATTCACACTTTTGTTACTTTAGTCTTCATAATATAAAGCATCTGAGAACTCATCTATAGAACTAAGATTTTCCACACCATTTAATATCAGGAAGCACCTGCCAAAAGTGACTGTTATCTAGATTTGCTCTTATGGGCAGTCTAGGCCTAGTGGGTGGAAGGGGAGGATAGCTCATTTCACTGTCTAATTCCCACACTGATAATTACAATTCACAAATACCAGCCCTCCTCATTGCAACTTTTACCGTATAGTATCATACTCTCTGTCCACTTCAAGAGGCACATCATGTTCTCTTTCTTTCTGAACAACCATATTCTTGAGAATCCAAGGTGCTGAAATTTGCATGGGCATTGGCGATCATTAAAGAGTCCCTGGGAGTCTAGCATCAAAAATGTGCCCTTCACCATTAACTTACTTGTGCATAATTGATTAAATATCCTTCTCTGGAATCATGTGGCCAATAGCTCCAAAAAATGACCTTGTTGTTTTAAAAGTGCAGTTCCATAATTCAATGCTCTTCACAACCATAGTTCCTGACCCAACTGTGCAAAATATTGACAGTGGTAGGAGCAMTCTAGCGCTTTTGAGTGATTGCAAAAGCCTCAGAGTCTCCTTCCTGAATCACAATTGGATGAGGTGACACACACTTATTTGGCTGCTGTAGAAGTATTTTTAAGCACATTTACAAGCTCATGATTAATAGTTTAAAAAAAATAGTTCAATATCAGGTTAGGATCAGTTAAACAGGAATAAATTCTGTACACCTGCTTCCTGAGACCTGAAGCCCTTCAAGACATATTGCAATATAGTGCTCTCAATAGAGTACTGTCTGGGGTGACCCAAAGGATGCAGAGATTAAGACATTCTTCCAGGTGCTTGCATTAGCGCTGTTAGTGCCCCTTGGGGTTGGAAGGAAAAGAAAAAGAAAAGATGGTAGACTAAAAGGCATTAATCAACAAATCACTTACTTACATTTTCTTGACTTTAAGCATGTTAAAATTCCATCCCTCCTCTGCAAGTAAATGCTTACCTAACCAGACTGCCTTAAGTAGGATTTAAGCACATGCTTAATGATGGATAGAATTAAGCCTCTTTCTGAACACTAGTAGATTTAAGCATGAACATACTTTGTTTCCTGACTTGAGCCCTCAGTGAAGCTACATCTGCCCAAAATGCAGATCCCAAAATGCAGCACTCTCAAGGAGTCCATCTGGATCTTCAGCACCACCACGACTGTAAACCTTTGCAGAATTTAAGTCATAATCAGAGAACAAAACTGAAATGTATAAATGTAAAAATGTAATATGTGAATAAAATACTATATGTGTGAACTAAAATTTTAAGCAAACGAACACTGTTGGATTGCTTTTCATGTCAAACATTTAAATGAAATATGCTTAGATCCTCTTTTAGGCACTGGCATAAACCTTTGTTTATCACACTGTAAAATGAAATAGGAATTCTCGGAACTTTCCTCTCACCCATCATCTCCTATAGATATGCCTATGATGTACAAATACAGAAGCTGATGTTTCAATCACTGGTTCAGGGAACTGACCTTCTTAAGAGACTTTGAATTAATTTCTTTCTCCTAGGAGAAATATTAAGAGTTAAGTGAACCTGATATACTAAGGTGAGCAACTTGACAAGAAAAGAATAGGAGGGGGCGAAGAAAAAGGCAAACTATGACTATCCCACTCTCCCACTTCTGATCATCCCTCTGATGCTGATTAGAAAACTATCCGTATAAAGGAAAATGGAAAATTACTCTCCACACTCGAAAGCTAAACCCTTTATTGGGTATGCTAACATGAATAGCTGTATGCTTGAAAAAAATTGAATTTTATGCTGAGTTACCATTAAATCATTGTTGACTAAACAAAACTAAGGATAAAGCACAGATTAAATAGGGAAGATTAAGCAACTGGCAAAAGCAGGCATTTGCTTTTTTCAGGATACTAATTCTGACTTTGAACAAGATCAGTACAACAGTATTAGTAAAACAGCAGTATCACTCAGGCTTCTGTTTTGTCTTCTGCTGTAAGAACAAGGAATACCACACCATTCTTGAAGGGCCTTCTTTAGCTAGTATAAAAGTCTTGCCTTGAGAGCAGGGTGAGCTGCAAAGAAAGGAGAGAGTGTTCAAACTGCAAAAACAATCCTATTGCTAATTTTATTTTCATGTTCAGAACCAAATCTTCCTGTCCAGGTGCGAAGGGGTTGATCTGAAGGAAAGGTCTGAGCACATAAGTAATCTCTTAGCTCAGTTTACATCCCACATGTTGATAAAGCATCTCTTTTCTATTTTCTAAGGCACTGTAGTACTACATTGTTTATTCTCTACCTACTTCTGGTTCAAATAAAAAAGGTCACTTGTATTAGTCAAGAGTCTGTAATGTTCTCAGGAGTCAAAAACGATCTGAAATTATATACTTGTTCTTTATAAAACTACTTCTTAATAGACAGAAACACACAGTGGGAGCAGAGTATAACTTAGTTATTCCTGCTTTAAATGCTGTGCAGTGTTTCAGTGCACTGTTGTGCCAAATGAATTGAAAATTCTTATTGTAATTTTTGGAATTACAATAAAGCATGTACCTTCTTACGTGTGGCGCAAAGCCTGTTTGGCCTGCATTTTTTTTTTTTTTTTTTTTTTTGGATGTGCTATATAACTTCAACTCAACTTCAAAATAATGCAACTGTTCCAGTAACACTAAAATCATTCTGTTGTAAATACACCATATTTAAGCCATACTGTCACTTAGTTACCCACTAGATCTAAGTGGGACTTAGATCCCACTTTTCAGGGATCCCTTACAAAACAGTCCATCAATTCCTCTTAACCTTAGAGTTTATCGAGTTCATGAGACATCAAACTAAACCAGATGTAGTTTGGTGAGGTGAGGTAGCTGGGCTGATAATACATGGTCTTTGGATTTCCAGCTCTCACCCAGATTTTCATTAAAATCTCAGCAAACCTTAGATGCAGGTGACAATGCTTCTTTATTCTTTTTACTTCCCCTAACCTGAGCAACAACGTGCATATGTGTCCTGGGGTGTGGAACAAGATGTAAGGTTTTGTCCCATCTCCTGCCCCACAAGTACAAGAGCTGCACTTATGACTGTCTATTTCTAAAAAGGTGGAGTAGCACTGGGGAGAATGCCAACAGCCTCCATGCACATCTCTGCGTGATGACAAGTCCTCATTTGCTTTTTGTTGGCTGATCGAAAGGTGCATTACTAACTCTGCTTTGCTGAGAGGGCTGCATTATTCACGTCAATCCAAGTATTAATCCTTTCTCTATATGAATAGGAACAATACATCTATACTGCCTGCACCCCTGCAAGCATTCTTGGAGCACAGTTTGGAAATCTAGATTGAAGAAAAAAAGACATCATATTAAAAAGTAAGCCTGTAGCTAGCAGCCTTCTCCTATGACATGAGATCTGCTGAGACACAAAGTTCAGTAACAACAGGAAACAGCACTATAACATTTGTAGCTTCTTTAGGGGGTTACAGAGCATAATGCAGACAGGTCATATAAAGAAAGTTTGCTACAAGAACTCTTTATTATTACTATGATTATTATTGTTGTTATTATTGTGAATCTGTAATGATTGCTTTGCGGCTATATATTTTCTCCTCTGATTCCCAGATACAGAAATGACAAAACACTTTACCAAATAAAAAGCTGTCCTTAGGGTATTTCCAGCTCAGTAAGAAGCAGGAAGTACAAGACATCTCACAAGAAAGCCTATCTTTAAGCAATTTATAGTCGTATTGTGCACAGCCTGAATCTTTTTTGTAGGATCTTTGGGAGCACTCTGCTTTTGTCCATTCCTCCTTCTTCCTCATCCACCTTTTATTTTTTTCTTTTTTCTTAAGCAAAGATAACTGCAGGCAGCTCCTCTTGTTTCACTAGTGCTTTAAACGTCAGTATTGTCAGGTCTGTTATGTTAAAAATCCTGAGATAAATTCTAGTTTCCTTGTGGTCAGTGAGAATTTTGCCTTTGACTCCAACAGGATAGGATCATATGGAGGTGCTTTGTGCAAAGATCCGGGAAGGGAAGTCTTTCTTTTCTTTCCCATTTAACTCTTTTCTGATAGACACTGTGGAGGGGTGGTTGATTTTGATCATAAGTTATGTTACTTCTTCAAATTAATAAGATTTTATAGCTCTTCTGTAGATTTTCTCACACATATCTATCAATTCACTTCATAGAAGCAGGTGAAGATCAATAGCCATATTGAACAGACACAYAAACTAAGGGACAGATACATTTCCTCAAGGTTATCAGTGCTCACTAACAGAGAACGAGCAAAGCTCAGGCTTTCTCATTTCAATGACTAGCACCTCACCCTCAGGAACCAGACAGTTTTACAGACTGGCAGTCAGAGAGGAATTTATTTACTGCACTGTTTTTCATTGCACTAATTTAGTTTTTGTAGAACTAATTGGTGGCTGGTACAGTACGTCTACTGCCAAAGTCACATGACACATGGTGATGTTATTGAGATAGCACCTCATACTGCAAGAAGCAAGGCATATACCCATCAAGACCTCATACAAGGATTGGGACCAGAGTCAAAATCCAAGGACAATAACTAACAATCAGATTTAATTAATATACGATCATCTTGAATAATATTCAATCTGAAGTTTCTGTATGGCTCAGAAGTGAGTTAATGACCCAATTAAGCTGAGGGGTATAACCCCACAGCAAAAAACTACTGCTATCATACATCCTGACCCTACTGGAAGCCCTTAATATTAAAAATTGGTGAATTGTTTAAGTAAGGCACTCCCTAAAGGGTGAATACCTGTGGATACATGACTATTAGAAGTATTTCAGATACTAGAGCTCACGATGCACCAGTTAATTCCAGGAGTGGAAGTCAGATAGCCATTTCAGCATGGTTCTGGGACCACACTAATAAGCACTAACAGGAAGCAGGCACTAAATCTTTTTGACAGTAATGAGCAATGTCTCTGCACAGTATTGCCTTGCACCATCTCTGCTCTGTGCTTGACTCTCCTCAACCTTTCACTATGTGGTAAGAGCCACTCAGAAAAATCCATTGAAGATGGTGGAGCTTTTGGTTTTCCAATTCAATCCTGCAGACCAAAAGAGGTTCTCATAATTTCAATAGCCACATGTATTTGGGGGAGTTCCGCCTCTTCTGCAGTTTTGATGTCACTCCAGAAAGCCTCTGTTTAAAAAGAAAAAAAGTACTCTTTCTGTTTTGTTTTGATACTGATTTTATAGCCAAAGAACGACATCAGTGTGTTTTTCATTGGCTTATATGAGTTCTGGAATACAGAAGAGTTTATGAATTTGGGAGCATAAGATAAGCATTGACAGAAGTACAGAGAATAAGTGGAAGCATGGATACAACATTAAAAACAGTTATTTTTAGTATTGATTGACTATTGCCCTGACTCACCACTGCTATGCTAGCTACAAACAGTGTACTGCTGTCAATATCAGAGTATTCTATGCTGCTATGAGTAACTACATTAATGCAACATTATACTGAGATAATAAGAAGAGAAAAGTAAGCACACATATATTATGAATACAGATATTGATTTTACAGAGAGAGTGAGCTAAGGGGTCRAATTTTACCATTGGCAATTCACCTGTAACTGCTACAAAAAGCAAAGAAGCTGACTGGTTGAGGTCACTGAATCTCATAATAATCATAATTTAGCTTGCTTATATGTTAAGAGCATTTTATATTGCTGTTCCACTTTCAGCCTGCACAATCACACCCATAAAAATAGGCCAATCTCAGTGCTAAAGTTAATTTCTTAAATTTGCATCTAGGCCTCTAAATGCAGACCCCGTTGTTCAAAAGTGTGAAGTAAACGTAGCCTTCACTTCTTTTAATAAGATATCAGAGTGTTTACTGGAAGAACAGAGACAGTTTTGATTGCCATCAGATAATGTAAGAAAAGACAGGCTAGGAAGAAATACTGATATTTAAATGTTCCTAGATGCATGCAATCATCCAATTTCTTAATCCAGTTCTGATGTCCCTGTGCTTTGCCCAGTTAGATGACAACACAGCGCCTGAGCTTCCCCGTCATCTGGAAATCACAAGCCACAGTGTACTCCACCTGGTGTAGGGGCAGACCTTGTTGTGTGGCAAACCTCAGAGGAAGAAGACACTGGGCAAAACACRCATACCCAGTCTTGGCTGCTTTACAAATATTCCAGATTTTCTCTGGCTTTGGAGGAACCAGAAAAAGACTCAAGTATAGTATGGCAGATATGAGTAAGTAAGTAAGTTCCCTATGCTTCAGAGTAAGACTGAAAAATAGGAGGAACACCTAGGAGAGACTGAAATACTAAAATCCCTGTAGTCCAGCTGATAAACCCATACTTGTGTTTATTTAGCCTCAAAATTCTACYTGAGTAAAATCAATAAAGCCACATATCTTAACGGCAGACTGAGCCTTCAGATTCCACTTGGTAGAGTCAAGACCAGGTATCATACAAAACTGGCACTAGTTTAATGACTATGCAATGGATAATGATCAGGTGTCCATGCTGATTCTTTAACAAATCATTTCTGATACTGTTGACATCCTAAGTTTTAATGAAGTGCCTTCAGGCTTTAGGTAGGACAAATTGGCTTGCACGATCATGATCCCTGTCCTCTTTAGATTAGAAGAGAGAAATGACACACTTGTCTAACAAGTTTCTTGTGTAGATTTCTACAGCTTGCCTTTAACAACAAAATTAAAACAGTTGAATGTCAATTACATTAACAAACACATCATTACCATATTAAATATGTTAATAAATATTAACAATATGCATTATTTCAGTTGGGGGAAAGAATCAAATGTGATCTGTGATACAATCAGCATATGGATTCTAAATTTTCGTGTCTTTTCTCAACCCTCGAAAAACAATCCAGTTTCTTTCCTGGTGCCTGATTGAGACTGGATTACAGACATGAAAAAGCTGGTTAAGACTCAGAATAACTAATAAGGGCAGGCATGAATCATAAGCTTGGTCAGAAAAGGAGGGAGAAACACTGAAAATATTATGCTACTCCTTAAGGTTAAAAATCTCAAGTCTTCACTTGCTGTTTTTGCTTAACTTTAATAGGAAGAAGTCCTGATTACATCTCTGACTGCAAAATTTGATTTTTCAGTCTAATCACTAACAGTGAAAGATTTGCACAAGTGATAATCAAATATTCAGAGGTGTAGTGGTAATACAYGTGCCAGAAACAAATACAAATTTCTGTGAACAACTTTTTTGTATCTCAAAAGGCAAGCAGTCATGTGATTTTTATCTATACTGCACTACACTGTAATTGCATAGTAATTGATTTTTAATGATAACTAAACTCTTTTAAGTTGGAAGAAAATAGAGGAGAGAATAGAAGGTACTGACAYCAGGTTAAATTTGTAAGGAACCAAATGCTGGTCTGCATAAAAATAGGGGGAAAAAAAACAATGTGGAATTTTGTTTATGGTTCACTTGGGCTTTGCAATGAAATCACCCTGTCCATTTTCACTGCTCACTTAACACCACTCTGAATGTAGATCTTCAGAAGTAAACATGTTTCTAATATCTGTCTCTGGCATTACCTCTTTTCTAGCCTTTTATGTTTGAGGATGAATGTTTTCAGGCTTTGTCTCATTCTCACGATGTGAAGAGCTTTGTGAAACATCTTTTCAAGTAACATTTCAAGGAACAGAGCTCTAATGATTTCATTAACATAATGACTGTTCACAGATTTAACTGTAACTGAGCCAATGCATTGCCATTTTAGTGATGTTTAACAAAGTTCATTAACCCAGGATGTATTTATTTATCACTGCTGCAGTTAAATTTTAATGCAAGAAATGCAYAGGGCAAGCATTTACTTGTAAATTTGGCAATTTTCATATGTAAACCTTTTCAGAAGAATTTCATATATGTCTATTGTTAGAAAAAATACTTGAATGAGAATTGGACAATACTGCACATAGTTTGGATACATTCTTTACAGTAATGTTTGAAAGTCTAATGAATGTGAGGAAGACAGTGAAAATACATTTATTTTCTGCATCAAGTCTCTACAATGAATATCTAAGGATTATACTGACTTCTGCATAATTAAAAAGCAGATTTCATTCATTTGTTCGTTCATTCATTCATATATTTTATGAATATTAGCAAGTGTGATTAAATGGAGAAAAAAAAATCCATCAAGTCAAGTAAAAGGGCACCACCACCATATAATTTAAATTGGATTTTTATTTACAGTAAAAATTATATCAACAATAGTGAAGGAACAGTTCAATGTTCCTGCAGTAGTTGCAGCTAGATAGTAGATAAATATTTCAATTGGAAGATTTAAATTACATCAGATTCACTTTGCATTGTAATTGCTTACATAGGTGACCAGTAGAAGCATCACCCCATTCCTGTGCTCCTTCTTTTCCCTCCTCAAGTAGGAATAAAGGCTTCTAGATTGTATCAGTTCCCAGGAATTATTCCTCTACAAATGCTCTCACTTGAGATCCTAGGAACAGGCATTAATATATGCAAAAGGGTTAAATAACATAAGCAGCACTGACAGCTCAGAGACTCCAAG